>NC_031788.1:8344375-8356026 GCF_001522545.3 Parus major
CATCCATCCATCCATGTCTCCCAGGCACAGCTATAAACCTTCCTGAGGTGCTTTTGAGACTCTCTTTGGTGAATTTATTTAAAGTTTCACTCTTGGTCAATGTAACCGGAGTTTAGCAAGCTGATGTCCTAAAGAACTTAGATCATTTGAAGAAAATACCGCTCATTGCAGCAGGAAATTTTACTGGGGTACTTTTCAGCTAGGAAGAAAAATCTAGATTAAGGTGAATCACAGAAAAAGCTGCCTAGAAATGAGAGCTATTAGCTATTAGAGTAACTCATGAGGAGAGAATACTTAATGCACCATAAATTACATAGGAATTCTCATGCTTTAACTCAGTAGTCATTTGATTTAAATCTGCTTCTCTCCCCAGCTTCCTATAATTACAGCATAGCTAGCAGCCACATCCCAGCCACCTGCAGTGCCTGTTCCCAGTGAAAGGGACTCCCAGATGTTCGACACCTCTCGGCACAGGGTCCCACATCTATGGGGTCTCTGTGGTGGAGCTGCCGAGTCCCACTCCCGCCCCGCCAGCGGCTCTTCAACCACCCGGCTGCTTTTCACTCTGCCTCTCTCTTTGTGGAGCTGGGAAAGCATCCAGAGCAGCTGTGTTAGGACCTGTCAATCTCAAATTGCAAAGTCATAAGGAGGGAAAATAATCATCGTAATAATAATAATAATAAAGTCATCAACTTGTCTTACCCTCTAACAGAAAAAAAGGTTTTGGTTGGAGGTTTGCATTAGCTATAATTTTCTCCAAGCTGATTTCTCTCTGTGATGCCACTATACAGCCTCTAAACGATGCTCGGGCAAAATCTCCTCTGACATTCATCTCTGTTTACAGAGCTCATCCAAAAACAAGAGGCCTTTTCTTCACTTTATTCAGCATCGCTACGACTCGGTTGCCAAGGCATCAGCCTTTGATTCCTGCAGTTTGGCTCTCACAGTGATGCCCGACACTTCCTGATGGCTGCCTGGTGAGAGCCTCCCCAGCCCGGATCCTGCAGCCGATGGCACCGTGTCCCCAAGGTGGGACACCTGCCTGCACCACCCAGCCTTGGTGGGCTCCATCCTGGGCCTGCCATCGGGACCTGCCTTCAAGCCTGACTTGTCAAGGGCTAAAATGCAGGTGGAAAAAACTCTGGAAAAATGTTTTCTCAGAGCTTGTGCATTTATGGGTGTTCAGGCAGGATCAGCTTCATCCTCTGGCTGAATGGTCTGGGAGAGCCCAAGGCAGGGTTTGTGGAACCCTTGGTGGGTCAGGAGCAAAGGTGTGGCTGCTGTAAAATCTCCTGTCTGCTCATGCTCCCAACCACACCACCTTCACCTCCTGAAGCACATCTGTCTTCCAACACCCAGGGATTTCTGGAAAAAGAGAAATCTCATTGCATAACCCCCTGTCCTGAGTAAATCGGTTGTTCAAGGTCTGAGCTGATCTTGGATGAGAGCTCTCTTAGCAGCCCCTCTAAGCCCCTCATCCCTGCACTGCTGCTAAACTGCCATTATTTATTAATAGCTCTGAATCCAAGTGCTATGCAAGGAAAAAGATGTTTCTCCTTTTCTGGTATTCCACCAAAAAAGAAAGAAACATTTTCTAAGCTGCACAGCATGCCAAGGGAAAAGAGTGGAGGGAAGGGAGTTGGGAAGGGACAGAGAGTGAATCTTGATGCCTTTAAGTCACTCAGATGAAGTTCATTTCTCCTTGTCTGTACAAGGTTGGACTCTTTGCATTTTCATGGTAAATTTGTTTACCGAGCCGTTGTTGAAATTCTGGAAGCAGAGAAAATGCATTTGCTCCATAACCTTTCCGGATCTGACAAGTCCTATAAAATCTATTAAAGCCTTTAATGAAATCCCCGCTCAGAGCCAGCTCCCATGAATGAATGTAGAATCGGAATTTAAATTAAAATGTTGTTTTTGTAGTCTGTGGGCTTTAGCCTTGACAGAAATTAAAGGGACAGTTCACATTTTGGGGGCTGTTGCTTTCTCCCTGTAGTTTTTTTCTGCCACAAAATGCCTCTCCTTGCAGAGAATGGGTGTTTGAAGCTCTTTTCCTCCTGCTGAGCCCGTGGCCAGTTGCAGGCACTCAGCTGCAAGTGCAAAACCTGCTATACTGTATAATCTTAATTAGAAATGAGTAAATTGCTTAATAGGCAGCACTGTTCTTTAAACAGGATGCAAAACTCTCGTTGGCAAATGGAAGGGTCTTGGGTCCAGTCCCCAGTCTGAGGAGCACGGAGCTGGCCTTGCTGCAGGGATAACCACAGTGCCACTGTGGTCAAGAGCATCCTCAAACACGTCCCTGTCCCCCTGCCATCAGCCATCAGGGGACACGCTGTGGCTCAGCCCAGGAGCCTTGGCACTGTGGGGACACTTCCAAGCAAGCCTGGGTGAGGAGCCTGATGTAAATCCATTGGATGTGCTTGGCTTTGCCTGCCCAAGGATTTAATTTCCATATGTAAATACAGGCCTGCATATGCAGGGAGTGTGCAAGCAGTTCATTATTTTTGATCTCTTCTGCACTGAGCAAAGAGAAGTGTCCCACAGTGGAACCTGTGTCTGAGCATGAAAGAGAAAAGGCTGCTCAAGGCTTGGGTCACTTTCTCCTGAGCTTTGAGCCTGCTCCAGCCTGGCCCAGCACAGGCCAGGGGCAGGCCAGGGCTTTCTGGGTCTCTGCCTCCTTCCCCCCAAATCTGCCAGGGTTTTCTGGGTTTGGCTTCCCATGGAGTGATGCCACCAGCTGTCCTCACTGCCTCTTTGGGTGTGTGTTTTCCAGTAAGAAGTGACAAAAGTCTGCATTTGTTTCCTCATACAGGTTTAGTCTTTTTTGACATATTTTGGATTTACATGTTTGCCCACAACTGCATCAGCTCTAGCCACTCCCTTCAAGGAATCAGCTCTTTTTGCCTGTGGGGAGAAAACATCCATCCCCCTTTCCTGGGAGCCAAAACTGCTCCAGCTCTGGAACTCAGCTGCAGCTGCTCATCCCTTACCCGAGGGGGTTGCAAAGGTGCCCAATTCACTTCATTTGGGGGATTTGAGATTCTATTTACTCTTCTCACAGCTTGCAACTCCTTCTGTTTGTGTTTCTCCCTTTGCAATGGTTATTTTTATCCAGAGGGGCCCTTTGGCCTGGATTTATGCCATGTGATGGGCTCCTCTTGCCAGGCTGAAGAGTCCTCACCCAATGCCTCAAAACAAGTGGAGGATGGCTGGTATCTCATGGTCCCATGGGCTCAGGTGTTCCTCAGCTGTTTCTTTATGTCCTTTTCATGCAGGCTGATTCCAGAAACACCTTCCCAATCCCCAGGCCTGCACTGATCAGTGTTAGACTCCTGTCAGCACAGGACAGTGACTGTTATGGGCAACGCACTGGGAGAAGGATTGCAGACCACAAATAAGTGCATAATAAACACATGTAAACAGTCATTTGGTTCATGGCTGATAAACTTTGATGGTCCATTTTATCACTGTGTATGCAGAGGAGGAGGGCTCAGGATGCTGCTGGCTGTGGAGCAGCCCTCTGTCCTGCAACAGGTTTGGGTGGGATGCCAAATAATCAATCCCAGACTGGTTTGGGTTGGAAGTGACCTTAAAAGACCATCTCATTCCATCCCCCTCTCATGGGCAGGGACACCTTCCACTATCCCAGGTTGCTCCAAGCCCCATCCACCCTGGCCTTGGACACCTCCAGGGGTGGGGCAGCCACAGCTTCACTGGACAACCTCTGCCAGAGCCTCACCACCCTCACAGGGAAGAATTCCTTCCCGATATCCAATCTAACCCTGCCCTCTGTCAGTGTGAAGCCATTCCTCCTTGTCCTGGCCCTTGTCCAAAGCCCCTATTGATCTCTTTTGGAGCCCACTTTGGCACTGGAAGGGGTTCTAGGGTCTCCCCAGATTCTTCTCTTTTCCGGGCTGAACACCCCCAGCTCTCCCAGCCTGTCTCCAGAGCAGAGCAGCTCCAGCTCTTGTAGCATCTTCATGTCCTCCCTTGGGCTTGTTCCAACATGCTGGGGGCTCCCAAGCTGGACACAGCACTCCAGGTGAAGTCATGGACTCATTTGGATCATGCATCCTCCAGCCTGGGATCCAGGAAGATCCAAAGTGTGGCCAGAGCCAAAGGAAAAAGGTGATTTCTGGCTTGGGTGATAGGACAGAGAGAGGTTTCATTCTGCAGGATGCTCAGCACCTGAACACCAGAGGAGGAAGCTCATCTTCCAAGGAAGCTGCTTGTGTTGAAACCTCTTTGGGCCAGGAGAGCAGCAGTGGCCAGGAGATCCTCCAGAAGGTGAGAGCCTGTTTGCAGTGCAGAGAAGGAGTGAATTCATTAGTGCAATGTGAAGTGAAACAGAAAGTGCATAAATTTGTTGGCAAAATGGCAGGAAGAGGGAAGAAAATGCTCTTTCTCTGTCAATGTATTGCTGGAAGGATGGTGAAAAGTTGTCTCCTTGCTCCTTTTTCCTTAACTCAGGTTATTGCAAAGCAATCCATGATGTTACTAAGAAAAAAAAAAATCATTAAGTTTCACTTTGAAAATGTCAAAACAAAATGTTTTGGCATTTCTGAAGTGAAACATTTCATTAAAAATGCTGCATCTGAGTGTTTTGACATTTTTAAAATCCTCTCTCCTCCTCCCATTTTCTCAGCCAAATTTGTTAATATTTTTAGTCCTTCTAAAACTTAATTTCCCAGCAAACATAGTAGTACTGAAAAAATAAATCACAGCTTTGTGTGTGCTGAAAGCTGCGAGCAATGGGCAACCTGGGCAGCTGAGCTGAGGTTGCCACTGTCTTACAACCTCAGCTGTGATTTCTGTGTGCAAAAGAATTGTGTAATCACGGAATTGTGCAGTGAGGGATTTATTCCCTTTGGATTCCTTGAGAATCTGAGTGGTAGGAATACCTGACATGCAAAAGGAGACTTGGTGGTGAGGAGTGAGGCAGGCTGGGAGCTGGGTGACGATGCTGATGTCCCTTTCCCTTCCTCCTTCTCCCTCGTGGCACCCCTGGTTCAAGCAGTGGCTGCCTTGGAACACCAGGGAATTGTCCTGGTGCTTCACCAGGGGAGCGTGTGGAGGTGGAGGGGGGCAGACAGCCCTGCAGTACAGCAGGATGGGCTGTTTCTGAGTGTTTCCCACCTGACAGCAACCAGCACCACCCTCCCAACCCCCTGGCACACCCTGGGCATGCACGGGGCCCCTCCAGCCAGAGCCAACTGCTGCTGCTGCTCCGAGGATGTTCAAAAATGGGCCGAGTCAAACGCCATCAAAAGCTGCCTTTCAAGTGCTGCTTTTTGTGCAGGGGAGGGAAGAGCTGGCAGGACGTGTCACTTGTGGCAGAGTGTGATAGTCACCTACAAAGGCTTGAGGTGTTTGTCAAAGGGGCTGGGGAAGCCTCTGAAGCCAAGAGATGCTTTCAAGAGGAGAGCGCTCCGTGTGCACCCCGTCACTCGCAGATGAAAGGATGCAGGCTCTGTGCATTGCTTGTTGCAATTGCACACCCTTTCCCTGCCAGAGCCTCAACACTGCCTAAATTAAAGGGGAAAATGGAAGAAAATGTGGAGGTTTGATATTTGGTTTCAAATCCCCTGGCTCCAGGAGCTGGGGAGTCGATGGGCACAGCCAGCACAGGCTCAGGGTAGCGCTGCTGGCTTGGCTGGTGTCGCTGGGTGAGGGGAAACTGGGTCAGTTCACCCCGATCCTCTCATCACAGCACCTGCAGGAGCCTGCTGGCAGCCAAACCAGCGTCCCACCACCAGCACCTGCCACAGGAGAGGCTCACAGCAAGATCTAGGTGGGGGTGATGAAATATGGAACTTTTGCTGCTCAAACACAAAGCACCTGGTCTAGAGGAAAGTGTCCCTGCTCCCGGTGGGGGCTTGGATCGAGGTCATCTTTAACCTCCCTTCCAAACCATTCCAGGATTTCTTTGGTGACTAGTTGCCTTCTCAGGGCTGCAATGCCTTTGTCCTGCATCACTCTGCACCCGACCTCTGCATAAATGACCTTCAAAGGTCCCTTCCAACCTAAACCACACTTTACGGGCTCATCCAAGCCCGCCTGTCTCCTTGGAGCCCTCCACTTCTCTTTCCTAAACAAACATTAAGAAAATAAGGCGGAAGGGAGGTGGTGGTTCAGGAACATAAAGTCCCACAAAGAAAATTATCTCCCTTTCACTTGAGTTTTTTGAAAGCTGCTGGGTTGCAAAGGCGGTTCTGTTGATTGCAGTTTTAGTCCTTGATTATGCAGTAATGGAAGCATCAGAAATCATCAAGCTTCCTTCCTCGATTTGAGTTTGCCCTTCATCCCGTGGTTTCAGACTAAGGATAAAATGGTCATTTGGAAGAGGAAGGAAGGGGGAAAAAAAAGCCCAACATAATATTGTTTATCTCCCTTAAAGTCACAGCTCTTTATTTGCCATTCCCGTTTTACAGCTTGGCCATTTGACAGATCAATTAGCAAGTGCCTCATACACAAGCAATAAAACCTTTCACAGGGAAACTTTTCCCCAGGCTGAAAAGTATTTTTCTGTCCTTCTTTAGCAGGAGGAAAGGCCAGGTGTCTTCTCAAACCAGGAATTCTCAGGTAAGAAGTTCACAGAAGGTTTCAGAGGGGCTGAGTGGGCTCTGGGCTGAGGGTTGGCATCAGTGAGAAAGAAATGAGGTCAGAAAGTGGAAAGCAGAGGAAAACCCTTTAAATGGGAGGGTTTAGTGATGGGGATGAACCTGCCCATCCTCTGCCTTTCAGTGTGTTCATTCAGGTTTGGATCACCTGGGTAGGGACTAAGCAGTTAGGTTTGTTCTTTCTGGGGCAAAAGTACAGCTTGTATTTTAAAGTTTATATATGTGCACATCTATTTACCCACAGGATTTATAGGCATTTGTGTACATAAGGATGTAGATAAGGATGATCCAAAGTTCACAAAACAGGGCCAAAATTAATGCAAACCCCAATTTTAGGGCACTGCAGCTGAAGCCCTGGATTTTGGGGTACTGGAGCTGCTGAGAGTGATTCTGCCACCTTGGCACCTCATTTCTGGGGAGAAGGTGAAGCTTTGGCCATCCTACCATTCCTGGGAGACTCCTGCTCTCATGGTGCCCCGGGCAGCTGATGGGTCTGCACCTCTCACAGGGGCTGAGCACTTTTTTCACTCTTGTATTTTTTTTTTAAACTCCAATCTGTTTGCACTTCTCCCCCCTCCCCATCACCATCCCTTAGGCCTTCTGGGGAAAGAAAGAAACAGCCTCTCTGTTTTTAATCAACCTAATTAGTGTATCTTTAATACAATTAGAGGGAAATTTTACCGCTCCCCCCCTCCCCCTGTATCAATTAAAGCCCCACAGTTGCAGGGTAAATTTTTAATCCATTTAGGACCATCTCCCCCAGCCCGGCATCCCCCTCCTCCTCCTCCCGCCTGGCAGAGTGTTGCTTCCTCCTCCGTTTTCTTTGGGAGTCTGTTCAAACAGCACATTGTGAGGAGTAAATAAATTACTCTCTGCCCCCTTGCCCTCTCCTCCACGGCAGCCGGCCCCGTTCCAGGCAGCTGCCCTGATTGTAGGGCAGGCGCAGGGGGGAAGGGGCTCGCACAAAGCCGGGGCTGCACGCTCCGGGTCAGGGGGGGTCGTGCTGTTCATCCTCCTTTCTTCTATTCTTCGTCCCCTCTTCTGCATCTTGATGGGGTTTATGTATTTATTTTTTATTTTTTTTTCAGATCTGGGGGTGGTTGAGGATTAGTGTCTATTTTTTGTGGCATGTTTCCACTCCCCCCGGAGGGTTTTCACCCCCTGTGGGGTGGTATGTTGTGGTCCTGTTTCTGGGGTTGTGGCTCCTGTCCCCAGGATGCTGCGTGGGGAGCTGTAGGGTCCCGGTGTGCCTGGCTGCTTCCCTATCCCACTGCCATTCCCATGTGGAAAGAGCCTTGGGCTTAGTTAAATTTACAGTGAACAGCCCTGCCCCATGCCAGCACCTACAGACACCTGGCTCAGCCCCCTCCTGCCCCGCACCCAGCGAGGGCAGCTTGGGGAGCACGGGGTGTCTGCAGTGAGCAGCACCTAAGGAACAAGAGCATTTTCTTGGGTTTAGGATTTTTTTGTGTAATAAACACAGATGGCTGCTGGATCTGCAAATTGAAAACTACCAACTGTGGCATCCCGCTGTTGGAATCCCAGAATTTCCCATCTCTGCTCCCCTAAAGTTCCCCAAGATGGTCCCTGCCTGGGATGCTTCACTCCCGTTTCTGCAGGACTTGAGGAACCAGCCCAGAGAGCTGCTTAATTAGTGCATGTTTGTTTGCAGGCTCCTGAGAGAGACTGAGGGCTCTGGGCTGGGTACCTGGAGCGTGGTACCCTGAGGGGATGGAAGCTGGGAGGGAACCAGGAAGGAGAAGGCAGGATCCCACCTTCTCCACTCTCTTTTCACAGGTGGGTGTAGGAGCTCATTCCCAGAGGTTCGGGGGAAGCTCTGGGTGCTGTGGGGACGGGGGCTGACCCTACACAGTGCCTGGCTGGTGCCCCAGCACAGGGTGGTGGCCTGGGAACCCAACCACAGCCAACAACTGAGCTGTTCTCCAGAAAGTCCTGCCAGGGGCTCGTTATCATCATGCAAACACAATTAGCAGCTTTGCTGCTGCCTTCTCGAGGTAGATGGGTGAGACTTCCCCTCTCTGAATTTCTCCCCAGCTGGCCCACAACTACAAGGTCCTGCCTTTATGGATCACCGAGTCCCCGCGCTTTCTTAATGAACCTGCGTTTAATGCTTGACTTCTCCGTGTCACGTTTAATTACAGCAGCTGTAACTTCCTCGTTGGTTGGCTTGAAATAATATCTAAGTGCTTCTGAGCTTTAGAGCCTTGTTATTCTTCTATAATTAGAGTTTTAAGGCTGGTGTGAGCCGTCTCTGTAAAACAGGCAGCCATTTGCAGGCATGCTTAGTGCCAGGATTCAAGTTCCCCACGATGGGAAAGAGGTGCTGTTAATGAAACCTGGCAGGTTTAGGTGGAAGGGGAGGTGTGCCCGGGGTGCAAGAGGTGGCAGCCACGGTCTGTGTCTTGCTGGCACTGGAGCATCTTGCTGAGCATTTCAAAACTCAAATGTCATCAAGGAATAGACACCAAACTGTTCCTCAGGGTGTACCAGACACAGGAGCTTCTTTTGTGAAGGTTGATTTTGCCTCCTTCCATCTTTGAATCTGCTGCTTTTCCCCTGGGAAGGGCTGAGGTGGGGAAGATTTGGGGTCCTCATCGTTTCTTCATGTCCCCTCTGCTCCAGTGTGTGACTGGTGACCCTCCTGGGATCGGGGATGAGCATCAGCCTGTGTGAACGACCGAGACCTGAGGTGACACGATGGGTGACACAGCAGCCAACTTGCAGAACAAGCGGCCTTTTAGGACCTGCCAGCTCGGGAGAGAAGGGGGCTTTGAGCACCCCATTTACAGCACATCTGCGCTCCCACAGAGGGCCCCGAGTGTTCCCTCCTCTCAATCTCCCCCTCTGTGCTTGCTGCCTTCAAAGGAAGGGTTTTATTCCAGCAAAAGGGAAGGGATTGATGGCCTTTTCTTAACTTTCTCTTGGGGTACCTGTGTTGTTGAGGCAGCTGCAGCGAGAGGTGGAGCATGCAGACACACAGCCCAGCTGGAGGGGCTTGTGCTGGCCATGGTGGGGGACTGAGCCCCAGTGACCCCCCAGCTTTGTCCCTGCTCTGTCTGGGGGGTCTGGAGGTACATGGGGGACATGGGGACTTCTTGGCCCAGGAGTGGCTCCTGTCCTGGTGGGTATGGTGTGTTCCCAAGTGCAACCCCCAGAAACAAGCCGAGAAGAGCTCAAATTCTCAAATAACTGATCTAGTTTATATTAAACACACACACTTTTTAAATTCCCAACAACTGGAGGGTCTCATTGCCCCAGATGAGGCAGAAAAAGCCCCAGCCTGGGAAGGATTTTGAGCCATCTCCAGGGTACAGTCTCAGGTGTGGTGTATGTGAGGATGGAGCCGCAGACCTCACAGTACGGGACAGAAATATGGGAATGGACTGAGCTGCAGAGCCAGGGAAGCACCGGGCTCGTGGGGGCTGGCACAGCCATAAACAGGACACCCCATAGGCCACAGCAACTCCTCGGTGTGGCTTAGGGAGGAGCCATCCCCTCGTCCCTTTGGAAAGCTGCTCCTTCACAGAAAAGGACAGCCTGCTGATCCATCCTTAAATTGGGATTAGTTAAAAAAGACCAGGACAATCCACTCTGATACATCAATTTACACTGCAAACTCTTCCCTGAAGCATCTGCATTTAGAGGCAAGATCCCAAATCCGTCAGAGCTCAGGATGAGGCCACAGCATAGGACTTTGCACTCGTGGCCATGGAGAGCCTCATCTCCTCCCAAGATCCGCATGGAGTAGGGAGTATTAAGAGGGCTTTTTCCAGCGAGAAGGGGATGGTGAGGAGTGACAGTCTCTGAATTGCAATTTGAAACGTTTACAGCCCAGTCAATCCTAATTCATTATTAGCTGTAATTGTTTCAAAGAAAGTGTCCACTGTTATGTAAAATGCAGTCCCAGATGCTGCTAATGGTCCAGGCTCTCTGATTGCTGTAATTTGCAAAGCTTTCGCCTTTTTTCCCCCCCCTCCCTCTGTAGTTATGATGTGCCTTTTATGAGCCAGCCAGGAAGAAAGAGAAAAGCAGCCATTAGAGGAAAATAATAATGTTGTACCTGAAAGGCCATTAGTGAGTCTCATATAGAAGTATGCATCTGGTCTGTGCCCGGTGCTCCCTCACACCCGGACACTGCCTGGGGACTCTGGAGCCTGGGATGGGCACAAGTGAGGCTGGGGACAGCTCTGCTTGCAGGGACAAGGGCTGCAACCCGGGCGTGCAGCCCAAAGTGGTGCTGCCCTCACCCAGGCACCAGGATATGGCAATACCAGCACGCCTCAAAATTAATTTTCACCATTAATTTTCATGATTAGAGAGGGACGTGTGGATGGGAAATCAGCTGGGGTGGGGCAGATTTTGGCTGGCAAATTTGTTGTGGTTTCTGGTGAGGGGGGTTTTGTCTCTTTTTGACATGAAGGAAGCACCCATTTCCCACTTCCCATCTCTGATTCTGCTTTGTGCAAAGGCAGAGCCACGGGGATGTCTCTCACCAGGACACCCAAGCTGTGAGCTGGGGGGCATTTCAAAGCTCTTATGGCTTGCTGTCTTTCGCCTGCACCTCTGCTTTCAGCTCAGGTGTTTGTTTTAGCCTGTCTGTGTCGATCCTGTCACCAGGAGCTTCTTAAGTCCATAATATCAACCTAATTTAAGGAAGGCTTTACTTGATGAGACAGGTTTCAGCCCCTGCTGTGTGCAGAGGGAAAAAATGAAGGTTGATTTGGTGTTTCCATCACACCCTAGCCGAGGCTGAGCTCCCATGGGATGAGGCGTGATCCTTGGGCTGAGTTTGTCAGTGCAGTTTGCCTGGATGAACTGCACTAGATCTGCAACTGGGATCAGACAAAGGGGCACCTCTACTTCTTCTGGAGGTTATTTTTAGGCAAAAAAAGGAGAGTAGAGTAGAGTAGAGTAGAGTAGAGTAGAGTAGAATAGAATAGAATAGAATAGAATAGAATAGAATAGAATAGAATAGAATAGAATAGAATAGAATAGAATAGAATAGAA
>NC_031788.1:8356091-8509868 GCF_001522545.3 Parus major
ATAGAATAGAATATTTCAGTTGAAATGGACCTGCTATGACCATCTAGTCCAACTCCCTGAATAACACCCAAATTTATTGTGAACAAGGCTAGGGGATGTGAAAGCTGAGTTTAAGTCCAGTGTCCTCCCCATGTCCAGCAGATGCTGCGTCCGTAAATTATCTGGTAGAGAAATCCTCCATCAATTGTGCTGGGATTTCCCTCGTTGCGAGGCCAGGCTGGGGCAGCAGCAGGACAGAGGAGCAGAGGGCAGGAGGAGCGATGGGGAGGGCGGCTGGTGGGACGGGAGCGCTGCCCTTTCACCCCTGAGCTCCCACCGCTCTTCCAGGACTCTGCCGTGAGACCCGGGGCTGACACTTCCCACCAGACAGCCCTGCCCCGGCCCCCTCCCCAGGACAGCCTTTGTCTGGGGAAGATTGAAGGGCTGCCGGAGCGGGGCGGCTGCCTGCCCTTCCCTGCCAGGAGGGTGGTCCTGCGGGGTCAGTGCCGGGGGCGAGCTGCGGCATTGTCTGAGCCTCGGGACGGACCTTTGGCGGGGAGAAAGGCACAGAGCACCCATTCCAACACTTCCCATGTCCCAGCGCCCATCCCGCTCCTTCCTCTGTCCGGCTGCTGGCGATTCCCCGGCGCTGCCAGGGCAGGGGAAAACTGATTCACACGGGGCTTTAACACGGGGTAGCACCGGGGCCGCGGCTCTGGCAAATAGCGACGTGCATGGGCTTGGAAGTGTCAATTAGGCTTTTGAGTCATTGTTTACTCATTAACACAAGGTCTCTAATTACCCTGACCTGATGCTATGGGGTGCTGAAGTTGGCTAATCAAACATGTAGAGCCTTCAAAAGGAAATTAGGACTCAGCATTGAGTGCAAATACCCTTCCCATGGCTAAGCCCGTGTTGCTCGGGGATTTATAACCTCACACTCCCCATCCCTGCGGAGGCCGAGGAGGAGGGAGAGGATGGCCGGGCTCTCCAGGTGTCTCTCACGCTGCCGGAGCAGGCGGCAGGGCTGGGATTGCTTTATTGCCTGCCCTGTCTGCAGCCCCGGCTGCTGCGGGAAGAGTTAAAGCAGGGCACGGCTGGAGCGGGACGGGCGCGGTGACAGCAGACAGGCAATAGTGACATTTCCTCAGCAGCTCTGCACCAGGAGATGGGGTTCATGTGCCTGGAGAGCTCGGCTTTGGCCCACCAAAAAGCTGGTTTTTGGGGTGAGGTAAAACACTCTGAACTCCCCCAAATCAGAAAATGGATACCACGGTGGTGAGCACAATGGTCACACAGGAACCGAAGCAGCCTTTCTGTTCTATCCCACCCCCCCATCGCAATTAACTCTCTTTATTATTTCATCGTGGCAATAGTTTGTGCCTTTAACGAATGGGAGGAACACTTGCAAACGCCTTTTTGTCTGAAAGCGAAGCTGCTTGGCGTTACTGAACTTCAAGGGATCATTCCCTGTTTCCGCTCCTCTCCCTTTCTCTGCTGAGGCAAAATGTAGCGTAACTTAAAAGTCAGTGATTCAGACTGCAATTATAACCTAAAAGCACAAATAAAAGATAAGCTGGCATCCTACTGTTCCCCATTTGCATCTGTGTCGCATGGGATGAAGGGAAAAATAAAATCTGCTTTTATAAAGTGTTGAGCCAGAGAATCTCGTCCAGCAGAAAGAAGAAAATAAACAGATCCCCCGAGGCACCGGCTGTTTGAGCTGTAAATGACAACTGGGGTGGAAGATGCACCAGGGAGGCACGAGGGGTTTGCACACAGGTTGGTCACCCTGGCCACAGATGGAGCCAAAGCATTAACCTGATGCTGGTAAAAAGCCACCTTTTGGGGTTTTTTGCATATCCCATAGGCACCATGCACTGTGATGGGGTGTTTCCCATTGCTCCCCCAATATTTGTTGTAATTTCCAGCAGTGAGGAAGGGAGGTGGTGGCTGTCCAGATTTGCCCATCCCATCAGTCACTCCACACAGCTCCTCAGAGCCAGCAGCTCAAACCTTGGTCTCTGTTTTGGGAAGCAACGGCTTGTTTTAGCATCAGCAGAGATTTCTAGTGCTCCTGTCTTGGTCGATTGAAAAATCACCTCCCAGAGTGCTGCAGGTTTCTCTGTTAGCAGAGATGGCTGGGAACTCACTGGGGCCCTGTAAACACTTCTTGCTGAAAATAAACAGGTTTTTGAGACAATAGACACTGTTGGTTTTTTTCCCCCCAGAATGTGATGGGTTTCTAACCAAAAAAATATCCAAAGAGAAAGCAGAAGGAGGTGTGGTTTGGCTGAGACACTGAAGAAATCCAAAGGTTTTGTATTTGGGGGGGGGTGTGCTTTGTTTCTCTGGGGCTGCAGGGAACTGAAGCTCTGCCACCAAGTCTCAGCTACAAGAAATTGTCTTCCAGCCTGGGAGCAGACTGTTCCCCAGCCAGGCACTGGGCTGGACATGAGGAGCCACATCAATACAAAAACCACTCTGACTTGGTCTTCTTTACCTTCTGCTTTCCCAAAGACCTACCCTGATACTTTATCAAGGCAGCTTGATTTTTCCCTGTCCCTATCCAAGTCCCTTCAGCACTTCATGGCAGACCGTGCCTGTGGAACGGGCAGCACGTGGGGGCTGTGCCTGAATTTGTGCCGTGCTGTGGTTGGTGTGGCCGCATCCCCAGCCCCGCAGTGTGCCTGGCCGGAGGGGCTCGGGCTGCTCCGCCTGGCCCCGGGAAGCGGAGCAGCTGTGCCGGGGATGCTCGGAACAAAGTGCCTCTCCCGGTGTGTCAGCCTGCCATTTGCATACAGATGCGTAGGAAATCCTGTCACTGCCGGCCTGAGGGGGAAGGGGACCTTGGGTGCGGGAAGAGAGGTGAGGCTACACAATGTGTGCCCCCCAAACCCTCATCTTCTTTGGGCAGACTGGGGGCCCATCAGCCAGGCTGGGCCAGTCTCCAGCCCAGCAAGGCTGGGGTGTGGGATGCTCCCCTCAGTGCAGCACCATCCTCCCCTGTCTGTCTATCCTTTCTCCCTTTCCTGGCACTTCTCTTGTTCTTCCTCTTCCCTTCCTCATCAGCCTGTTCTCCTGTATGCCCCTGCTGTTTTCTTATGCTGAAAATCTGGGGTAGTACCTCAAAGAGGTGTTTAGATCCTGCTCACCAGCTGTCTGACTGCTCTGGGTGACCTGTGCTGTCTCATCCAGAGCAAACCCCGCCCTGATTGTGCAAATGGTGTCAAACCCTGTCCCACCACCCTTGCTCCTTGAGTCCCATCCTATGTCAATGGTGTTCATTTACCACCAGCAGTGGATTTTGCAAGTTAAGGAGAGTTGGACAAACCCTCCATCACCAAGCAGGGATCAACTGCAGCCTGTGATCCCTTCACCTCTCCTCAGCAGAGAGACTCCAACTGGAGACTGCCATGGTCCATCAACTCGCTTTACTTTAAAGAAGTTATCCATCAAATCTGTTTGAATAGCAAATAAATGCAGGGAAGCTGTGAGTGGCCATGAAGGGTCCTTGGGCAGAAGGGGAGGATGAATTTGTCAAACCCACTGTTTGTACAGCTGAATCTCTGAGAGTTTTGCAGCATCCAGAAGGTTGAGGCTGACTATGAATGAAACCCTGAATTCATTCCCTGCTCATTGTGTCCTCTTCCCCAGATGCCGATGGCTCCGTGTTGCCTTTGCTGCTGGACTCCAAATCCCACCTGACACGACACTGGTGACAGAAGGACACATGGCATTGTGCAGCAGCACACATTGGCTTCCCAAGCTTCCCAAGCTTCCCAAATGGCCTGGAGATGTGAAAAAAATGGAGCTACAAGCATCACACCTCACTGAGGAGCTCAGAAAACTCCTCTCCTCCCAAGGTGCAATTAAAGAGAACAAAACCCCAGCACGGTGGAGGTGCTGGAAATGAGGCGCTCCCTCGCCGTCCTTGTCACTCCCACTAACAAATACTGTCCGTGGCACCCCAAAGGCATGACCTCGGCAAACAGCAAATTGAGTCTGTTTGTCACATGGCTCCTTGAGAGGTGCTTGCCTGGTGAATGGCCTTGGCATACATTAAGTGAATAAACCGCCCCATTGTTCCGCTCCTTCAGCCGCTCTGCTCAGTTGACCCATTCAATAACTGTTTGTTTGCACAGATTTCCCCATACAAGTGCAACAAGCTGAACCCTGGATCTGAGCAGATGTGTTTGGAGTAGGCTCCCTCTCCTCGCTTCCTTCCCATCAAGGTGTATTGTTGTGTCTTTTGAGAGCTGAAGCTCTCCCCAGCATGACTCATTCAGGAAAAATTTCTGTGCTGTTCTCAGGCACCCTCAAGGATTTCCAGGCATGATTTGCTTCTTCTGTGGCCATATTTTGAGGCTCAAACTAACCCAAAACTTCCTAAGAGTTTTCTTTGTCTTTTATCACAGCATATCTGCACATGAGAAAACAGGGAATGCAGTGGGGAATGGGAAAGGTGTGCTGCTGTTGTTTAAGATCAGAATGAAATCAGATGTGCCAGTATCTCCTCTGCAAGGCTGTCTGACTCTGGAGAAGGCACCCTGAATTCCTCTGGGAATGTTTCCTCACAGGCATCCTTTGCCTTGGCCTCACAGCACTGTGAGGTGATCCCAGCCCTTCCCAGCAACCTGGAGCTCTTCCTGGACTTGGAGGTAGGAAAGGCCCAACCTGCCCTGCTGGGAGTGCTGTGGGTTGAACTTGGTGTTGCCAAAAAGAGAGATGATGTCAAACCAATTGGTTAAACCCTTGTGCTAAGGCCAACACTTGCAAGTGCCTTTGTTTCAGGACATGGGATCAAGAGGAGTTTCACAACAACAGAACTTCTGAAAACCACAGTTTGACCCCCAAATTATCTGATATACAGATCCCACTGCTCATAGCTCGTGTCTTCTAGCCAGAAGTTGCAAAGCGCTGTGTAAATGTCATGAGTTCAGGCTGATCAAGCACAGTCTCGCCTTGGTGCAGGGACCCAATAGCTACAAGATCCATGGAAAAACAGTTTTCAGCAGGAAAGGTGAAGGGGTGTTCCCTTGTGTTCTAAAATCGTGGGTGATGTGGTTTGCAGTAAGGGTACATTCTTTAAAACAAAGAAAAGCTCTGGAGTGTGGGATGTTGCTGCCTGAAATCAAAGTCAGCTCGAGGTTAGCTATAAATACAGTAGGCACGTTCTGTGGGACTGTGGGTGCCAAGACTCTGTAAGCTATTAAAAGTTCTGGAAATTTTAAATCCTTTTTTTTCCCATTGATGCATCACATGAATCACAAATACCCTCAAACGAGCCATTTATGCGTCTCCCTCCAGACGGAGCTGACAGGGGGATAAACCAAACGCATGCAAATATTATCTCAGGGCAGGCTGAGATTGGATGGGGTGAAAGAGAAAAGTTAAACATGGAAGCATATTTATTTCTGAATAATTTTGTCAGCTTTCTGCTGGCAGTGAGAGACTCAACTTCGGAGGAGCCTGACCCCGGGATTATCCGAGGGAAGACATGTGCTCGCTGTTTGGGAGTCACCATCTGTGAGGGAGATTTCGGGGAGCGAAGACGCGTGGCAGGGAGACTGCAGCATCTGCCCAGGCGGGAGAGGAGCCGCCGGGACCCGCAATTCCAGAGCATCCTCCCGGCGCTGCCCCGCGCGTTTATCACCGCAGAGTTTCTGCTTGACAGGAGTGTTCTTCGGCTTTTCTATTTCCTCCCCACCAACCCTCCAGCCCAGCTCTGGGGGACTTTCCCCCCTCCCTCAATCAGCCCCGCGGGTTCATTTGCTTTTGTCTCCCATTAATTGCTTGCTACTTTTCATTGCCTGCTCCTCCCCCTTTTAAAGATAAATTTTAAAGCCCGAGCGGGGTGGAGAATGGCTGAGCCCGCTGTTATTTTTGACATTCGCCCCAGTGACAGCTGGACCTTGCAAGGCTGGGGCCGTTCGCACACAAAGCCTATTAGCTATGCCCACTCACTTAATGAGCCCTGAAGTCTGGAAGGAAAATTTCCTCCCCTAAGTGTGGCAGAGCCCTTTGTCATTGTAAACAGGCGCTGCTTGCCGAGCCCTGCCTTGCCTTTCTCCTTCCTGCCACCGTGGCTTTTCTATTTACTCAGGAAACAAAAGCGGAGCCGTGTCAGCGCGCAGGGAAGAAAATGTACCCAGAGACCGGGCTGAGCACGGAGCCGCCTCTGCCACCCACCCACGGCGGCCGGGGCTCCCCGGGACACCCCGGTGCCACCGGCACACAGGGGACACCCCGATGGCACCGGCACAGAGGGGACACCCCGGTGGCACCGGCACAGAGGGGACACCCCGATGTCACAAGCAGAGAGGGGACACCCCGATGTCACCGGCACAGAGGGGACACCCCGGTGTCACAAGCAGAGAGGGGACACCCCGATGTCACCGGCACAGAGGGGACACCCCGATGTCACAAGCAGAGAGGGGACACCCCGGCACGGATCGGGGCAGGGCAGGCAGGGAGAGATGTGCTCAGGTCTGCAGATCCTGTGACTTCTCCCTGTAAAGACCGGCTCTGCAGGTCAGAGCAGCAGTGGGAAATCCTTACCCTAAACAGAGTGATTTGGGTCTCCAGAAAATCAAAGTTGGTCTGGAGGAGCATTTTCTTCCATGAGTTATTTCCTGAATTCTCGAACAAGGAGCTTCTGTCCCAGCTCTACAAATAATTCACAAGGGAATCTTTCCTTCTGCCTCTTTTGAACTTGCAGCCTGCCCAGGTTTGCTACTTTTTAAGCCCAAATATGTCCCATTTTATGCCCATTTCCAATACGAGTCACTACCCAACAGAATAAAACCTTAAGTGCCAATAAACCATGTGAGAAATGGGAACACTTTGGTGTTTATTGAGACCACTGGCAATTGCAAGGAAAGTGGGAAAAGCCCAGCCCAGGTGCTTGCCCTGAGCAAGGTCTGGTCCTTCCCTGGGCTGAGGGTGAGCAGCCACTCCACACAGATCTTCTCACCAAGGGCAAGCAAAGCTACTGGGGTGAAGGGTCTGGAACACAGGTCTTGATTTGATTAACAAGGTGAAATCTCTTGGCTTCATGATTTGCAACATAATCTTCAATATCTGCCAGGTGTAAAAATGAGCTGGAAAATCTGGTTTTCATCCAGGCTGGGAAAGAGCTGTGCCTGTTTTGTAGTGCCACTAAGGGAGCCTAAAGAACGTACAAATATCCTGCTCTGAGTGTGTGTGAGGGCAGGCTGAGGCTGCTGCAAACATCACAGCCTGCACAGCCACGATTTGCTTTTGAGGTTCAAGTGTGCTTGAGAGCTGGACCTTGAGGATGTCCTCATGCCATTGCTTTCCTGGGCTGTCCCTGGTGAGAACTTCCAAGAGGCTTCAAAAAAGCTGCTCCCAGCCTGTGACATCTCTGTATTCGCTGGCACCCCTTCCCCCACTTCTTTTTTGTTTCTTCTTCTCCAGGGATTTGCTTGCTAGTTTTTAAATATTTGCATATCTCAGTGCTTTCTTTCTGTTGGTAACCAAGACTGTTTGGTAAAAGCTGAGACATTTCTGAATGTAAGTCAGGCAAAAAATTACCTTTTTTGTGTGCTTTGCAATTATCACAGCAAAATGATTCCTTTCTTCCTCCCGCAGTCAGTAATTTATTTTTTAACAGAAAAACTCAAATGTTACTTCAAGAATGCTGGGTTAATGCTGTTCTTGTTTTGCCTGTGAAGTTAAACTGGCTTCGTGACTGAAGTGTTTGTCTTCAATTTATAAAATTGCTTGTGGGTATGTCCCACTTTGGGAAGACACAAGAAGCATTCACAAGCAAGAAAATCTCAGGTTCCAAGTTGGTTGGTTTGTAATGAAGGGAAAACACCAATCTTCATCCCATATTTTAAACTCGCCTTTGCCAGCTTTTCTGAAGTGGCTTTTCCCTGTTTACTGCAAATTTCCTAAGGCATAGAACTGACTGTCAGGATATTCACAGGGATCTTTGATCACCTCTTTCAGCATCTCCTGCTCTCTCCTGCTGTTCCCTGTGCTGATGCCAGCCCACGTGGATGAGGATTCCTGCACCCAGCTTGTGGCAGCCTCTCCTGAGCAGTGTTTCATCAAGATACGATGGAGAGAGAACTGG
Organism: Parus major; assembly: GCF_001522545.3. Taxonomy (NCBI): domain Eukaryota; kingdom Metazoa; phylum Chordata; class Aves; order Passeriformes; family Paridae; genus Parus; species Parus major. The sequence goes on from NC_031788.1 coordinate 8,364,175, forward strand.
AATAAATAATGTTAGTGAGAAATCACTAAGTTTTTCCCTTCCCAAAACCCACAGGTCCATTTGAACCTCTGTTGGAGCAGCTAAAGGGATTTTCTTCTCTTGTTTGTCTTTGTGTCCACTGCTGGGACTGCTGCAGCTTTTGGGAGGCTCTTTAGTGACCACCCCAACTCCTGCCACCCTTTGCAGTGGCTTGGTCTGTTTGGGGTAGTGAGGTCCTGACAAACAATGGTTTGGCAATCCAAGTGTCCCAGTTTAATGTGTGCCCAGTTTAGGGAAATGTGTGTAAGTGCTGATTGCAGGACAGGAATATGAAGGCCAGGGCTAAAATCTAGCATTTCTGACTGCTTGAGCAAACTTTCCAGGTGTTCTGTGTGACAGCTCCTGCATGTCCAGTGCACATGAAATCCTCTCAGTCACAGTTCTCCATAAATGCTTGGAAGTTTTCCCTAACAGCAATAGAGAACTGTTTTGCTGCACAATCACCTTGTTAGATGATCACAGAATAGTTTGGGTTGCAAGGGACCTTAAAGGTTGGCTGGTCCCTGTCACCTTGCCTAAGGTAGTGACTGAGGAGCAAGGGGCCTGCTGTGGAACATTTCTTCTCATTCTGCATAATTTGGGGGCTGGATTTTGACATGGTGATTCAATAGAAACCCCTCATTCCTCTGGGGTCATTTAATCCCTGTGCAAGGGGTTTAAGACATGGCAAAGGAGCTGCAGAAGTCAGGAAGGAGGTTGTGCTACAAACCAAAGTGAGGGCCAGGAACCTTTCTCCACTTCTGTGTCCCCTCCATCTCAATATCCTTCTAATATCTGCTAATCGGCTTTTCATTTGTAGGCTCCGTTTTAATTCACCGCTGTCCGTACCTCCAACATTAAGTTGGCAAGCTCGTGTCTGTGTAAAAGCTGTAAGTCAGGACTGGGCAAACGGCTCCAGGAGTGCCGTGAGCTTGGCGTGTGTCGAGGGGATTTGCATTTTGAAGACGGAGCTAATCCCTTTTCTATGGTCTGCACTCCTAGGCAGCTGCCCCGGCAGCGTTCTGCCCGTCCTCTCCTCCACCCTCGCTGTTGGAGGGGATTTCAGAACAAAGAGGGCCGTGGGTCAGGGCTGGGAGCACGGAGCTGGCATGCAGGGAGCTGGCTGCAGTCCCTGCTCACACACAGCCACTCAAGGTGACCCTGGATAAGTCCTGCAGGCTGCACCTACCGGGCACCGGGGCAGGCTTACGCATGCGGACACCCGATCCACCCGTGAACCTGGCCCCCAGCCCAGCCCCGGCTCTGGTGGCCAGCCCAGGCCAGGAGACCTGCTGGGGGACACTGCTGGATGGGAATAAATACATAAACACCTTAGCAGCACTTCCAAGCAGCCTGGTACAGCTTGAACCGCCTCTGCTCGGCATTGCTGGGGTTGTTCTGAGAGCTCCATGGAAATCTGGGCAGGTTTCTGCTCCTCTGATCCGCAGAGACTTCTTAAGAGCTGATATCAAGTGAGGGTTTTCATATCATCTCACGATGCACATGCTGCAGAAGCTGCTGGAACCAGCAGCTGAGGGGGGAATGTCCAGGGTCCCTGGATGAGACACAGTGTTCAAAGTCAGCTGCAGGATGCAGATCCTCAGCACTCTCAGAAATGGAGTGTTACAGCTAAATGTTCAGCTGGTTTTGCCAAGTGAGCACAACTCTTGTGAACATCCCTTTTGCTGCTATTTCATTAAGAGAATTAACCCTGAGATCTGTCATGAAAGGAGGAGGATTGAATGCCAAGGAATTTGACAGGATTTGACTTCTGTGCTTCATTTACAGAGGCCAGAATGATCTCCCCATGCTATGGGTGATTGTTTACCCCAGCCATGTGCAATGACACTTTTACACAGTTGTGATGAGGGTTTTGGAAGCTGAGGAGGATTTTTGGAACCATTTCCATTTCCTTCTCTGTGACTCTGGAGTTACCTGCCAAGTTGCTCTTACATTCAAGAGGGCAAGCTTCCTGCTTACCTTTTGTGGAACAAGGAGGAGCTACAACACCAATTTCTGTTCCACAAATTCTTCCCTTTCCAACCTACATTATCCAATTTTGGGAGGGAAAATGTTTCCCTTAGAAAATCTCCCAGCCTCTTCACAGCTCCACACCAAGCCCATCACTAGGTCAGGGAACTATTTGCAGGTGCATGGTCTCTGACTCCTTCTCTTGGAGTGGGAAGATCTGCACCAAAGCAGATGGTCCTCACCTCTGTGTTAGTCCTGGGGAAAAAAGTCCACTGCTGACAACCTCTGATGTGATTGTTTCATATCACAAGGTTGGTGGATGCTGCCGGAGCAGGGAAACCAGCACAGCTCAGGCAGGTGGCTTTTGTTGGCCATGTGAGATTGCAGGGGAAGAAAACAGAGATGGGTTGCATTTAAAATAAAGCTCATGTGAAAATTTGCATAATAACATGTAAAAAAATGTGCCATGAAACTAAATATAGTGCAGTGCTATTTTACCAACCTCTGGTTAATCAAAGTTAACAGCATTATAATGTAACAGACGTTGTCTCACTGCATATCAAATTTCCATTCTTCCAAACCATTGGCGTGGCTCTACATAAAGAGTGTAGTGGAAAACAAAATCTCAGAGATACTACACTTCAAAACACGACTAAACTGGCTTTTACACTGATAAAAAAGAGTTGTAATTCTTGAAGTCTCACCATGTGATCTGAAGCAAACCTGGGTGAAAGAATTGTGTGGAAGGGCTACTGGAAGGAAACACCTGTTTCCAAAGCTCTGGAAATAACCAGGTTTGTCTGTCATGGCTGGAACAGACATATAAATATTTACTTGAATCAAACCCACAGTTCTCTGGAGAAAGAAAGAATGTTTTCAGGTAAAGCCTTTCAGCTTGCTCTGTTTAATCTGCAGTGTTTTGAGTCTCTCAGAAGAGTGTTATCACTTTGAGCATTAGCCAAGGCTGGTCCTACAGGAAAGTCAGAGAAGAAAGCACCAATCCTTTCTTTGATTTTTTTGTTTCTTTATCTTATTTTTTTTTAAAGAACTTGTCTTCTAAATATCATATCTTTCCATTTTCTCCCTCGATTTCTGTCAGGAAGTGTGATCTCTGTCCTACCAAGTGCTTGCTGTGGCTCCAAGGTGCACAGTACATACATGTGTGTAATCTTGATTTGAAAAGCAGAGGTTGTGTTGTAAATCAGAGGCTGAGCAGTAACCCCATGCAAGCCTTTCTGGCCCTGACAATCCCAACCTCTTGTTGCTGTTCCTACAGGAGCTAGCAGAGCACTGGAGCTCTGATGGGCTCTGGATCCCACACAAACCCCTCTGGAAACTGTGCTGAGCGAAACTCTCCCGTGTTTGAGAGGATGGTTGAGTGCCCTCAGCCGGGTTTGACGCCACGAGGATGCCGGCGTTGGGCACGTTCCTGGAAAACCCCGCTCGAGCCCCCGTGGGCTGAGCTCCTCCAGGGCTGCTGTTAATAGGTTAATGAGCCCCTCGTCTGGCGGAGTTAGAGTGCCTGGCTTTCCAAGATAAAACTATCCAGCCACATTAGGAGGATGGGCCTCTTTATGACTGAACGCCATTCATCCTGAGTACACAAGAGCTCGCAAATTTAATAAGCAGAATCCATTTCAGCCCCGTGGCCTACCATGGCAACAGGAGAGAGGGGCTCCAGCCTCCGCTGCTCAGGCATCATTATCTCCAGGGCCATCTGCTCCAGAGAAGCACAATCCCAAACTCATTTAAATAGAGCCAGCCTGAAATATGTGACGATTTTTTCCCAGTCTCCCCCTCCCTCCCTCCCTGACGGCTTCCCCCCCTCCCTGCACACGGCTACACCTCCGCACACAAGCGGGAGGAGATGTAATATTCAAAGGGTGAGGAGAGGGTACGGGAGATAAGATTATAGCGATAATGAACTGAGGGAAAGAGAACGGGGGAGGGAGGAACTTTCTGCCTTTGGCTGCTGTACCCTGACAAAGCAAGAGGTTGCAATAAATTATAAATGTATTTTTTCAAATCGTCTTCTTGGAAGAAATATTTCCTAAACAATGATTCATCATCCTCCCCAGAACTCTGCCTCTCTGGAACAATTAAACAGTGAAGAAAACTCGCTCAGTTAATTCATATATTTCCGTGTTTTCTGACTGACAGCTCACCGTCTTTGTCATAAGTAGATGAAATAAAGTACTTAAATGTATTCACCCCTTGTAACTGGAGACACTTTAGAAAGCAAATGGGAGGGGTTAGAGGGAAAAGGATTCATTCCTTTCCCTGTGGCAAGGATTTGAACCCATTCACGTGCTGCCTCATGCTAAGGGCTCCCAAGCCAAACTTTGGGACAGGGATGTGTAACAACTCACTGAGATAAGTGGCCTCAAGGGCCAGGGGCTTTGATGGAGGGAGATGATGAAGAGTGTGCAAAGTTTCACCACATCTCTGCTTCTTGACAAGGTTTTTTTTAATGGATCTGGTTTATTTCAGACACAGGCATGGAGGCTGCAGGAGCTGTAAGGAGCAATGAGGGGTGTTGGCAGGTGGTTCTACAAATCATTGCCCCAACAGTGTGCAAAGTTTGAGGAGCACTTCAGGCTGTAGCAGAGAGAATATGACCAGGAGCAGTCACTGAAAAGCTCTGAGGAGACTTCCTCAGGCACCCAAGCTGGGAATGATCTCTCTGCCGGGCCTGTCCCCCATGGATGTGCGTGGTGGGAGAGATGCAGCAGCCACAGGGGAAAGAAACTACTGCAGGAATTCCTGAAAAATGCCATTTCTCATTTGTTTGCTGTCAGGGCCTGCTGACCTCTGCTCGCTGGGTCACAGAAGTAAATCTGTCACGGGCTGAAAGACACGTCTCCTCTGCAGAGGTGGAGGCAGCACCTGCCCACGGGCACCCCGTCCCTCCCCAGAGCCTGCTGTGGGTCTGCAAACACTTGGTCTCGTGTTTCCAGGTCTGCAGGACATGTACACCACACAGCACAAGCTCACATGCTCTGAGGTGCTCAGGTGAGACATGGGATGGGATGGGATGGGATGGGATGGGATGGGATGGGATGGGATGGGATGGGATGGGATGGGATGGGATGGGACGGAAGCAGCATTCCCTGTAACTTTCAGGCCAGGCATGCAGAGGGACAGATGACATCTCCAGCTCATATCCATGCCTGTGTGGTGCCAAGGTCTCTCTCACCTGAAGCTCTGAGCTCACAGATCTCCCAGCTCCACTCTGGCACGTGGAGCTCGTGTGGATTACACAGAGTGAGGCCGCAGTACATCAACAAGACCAAAGCTTAGAAATGCATCTAGCAGAGGGGGGGGAAATGAAATCATATATATTCATTACATTTATTTAGTGATGTGAAGCCTCCCAGAGCCCATAACACCCCGTATCTGCCGTCATCCTTCACCCAGAGCGTGGCAGATGGCCAGGAAGCCAGCACAGCACCGCCGGGGCGGGACGTGATGGATGCCTGCAAGGACAGGCATCTCCGCCCCGGCCCCAGGGAGAGGGGAAGGAGGCAGAATGGAATTATGTAGCCTGGAAAGTGAAGGCTTTCCCCCATCACCTGAGTCCTGGAGTATTTCAGTGTCCCCTCCTGTGGAGAGAGGGGCTTGCTCAGGTGAGGAAATTGTGGTGCAGGACACCCAGAAGGATCAAGGTGCCCGGTGTCCCCTGCTGCTGGAGGCTGAAATGCTTTGGGCACATCACTTAGCACGGATATAACCTTTAAGTGTTCACTAACTCAAGGTGTCAAGTCATTGATTAGGAATGCAAACTCAGCAAACCCCGGGTGATAGATGGTCTGTGACATATTAACTTACACTGAAAGCCTCTATTGCTTGGAAATCTTTTTAGGTTGATAAATTGGAGGATCTACCACAAAATCCATAATAATGTGTTTTTCGCTGTAGCGCAGTTAGAAATGATAAGGTACCAAATGTTATCAGAGATGAAAAAGCTGCAGAGTATTTGCAGAGGTATTTTAAATTATTAAATCTGGAGAATAGTTGAAAAATTAATAAAAACAGTTTTGCTGCAAATTTCTCAGCTTTTTCTTTTCCTGGACTGGCTAATGCCTCATAAAGACCTGAACCTGATGAGGCCTTTGAGTTCTCAACCTGGACAAAGATTTGGAAAACAAATAAAAAAACCCTTATGAAGACATTACTTCATTTCTTGTTTAGCTCTTATTTAGAAAGAACATTATTTCCTTTAAAGGAATTCTGAACCTTTATATCTCCTCATGTAAATCCTTGTCAGAAATGTTCCAGGAACTGATGTTCACAGCAACACACAGTGTCTACTCCAGATAAATGGAAATGCAGATATCTTCACAGAGAGACTGGTGCTGCCAACTCCAGCTGATCCTCTGTGAGAGCTTGGCCTGGAGTCACCAGCCAGCCTAGACCTTTGCCTTAAGCACACGCATTCAATTATTTAACAAGGAAAATGGGCTCCTGTAACTAATAAAATATCCGATTTAGCCCCTTAATCCCACACTAACATCTTTAAACCACTGCCAATACAGGTGAGACCTCTGGGAGAGGAAAGTTAAATATTGCTCCCTACCTCGTGGCTTGCTTTCAAATCTACATTTCATTCCATCTCTGTTGTTCAGAATTAATGTTGCAGGGAGAGTGGCAGAGAGCTTCTCTAGGAAAGCATGGCAAACACCCAACTCCAGCAGGAACCAGCCTACCACTGTGCAGATCTGCTGGAACACGGGGAATTCATCACGGATGGCAAAGGCTGGGCTGGGTTCTTTTTTCTTTTTTCTTTCTTTTTTTTTTTATAATGCTCAGCTTTTAGAATTATGAGAAAACCAGCTCATGGGTCAAAGCTCTCAGAGCCAATCTTTCTGCCTTATTTTTCAGGTTTTAAGAGATAAAGCCCAGCAGGTGGGGAGGAAGAGATGGAACAGGGCAGTTTTTCACTCTTCCATGAGTAAATTCTTGGTTGCAATCTCTCCAGCTCCTGGAGCGGGGGCCTGACGTAAGGAGACAGCAAAGCCCAAACTCTGCCCAAACACGGTCAGAGCCGTGTGCTTGGCTGGGCTGACACCAGGAATGGATTTGGGGGGGCTTTCAAAGGGCTGAGAATGCTCTGTCCCAGCATATCACCCCTCACTGATTGATCACTTTTACTGCAGACTCTGACAAGAGGTAGGAAATTATCATTAGAGACGCCCCTCAGAAAGGCTCTGAGCCATTTTCTATCAGATTTACACTGTGATGGGAGAAGTAAGGCAATGAACTTCTCCCTTCACACCCTGTCCTCATGCAGCCCATGGAGCTGGCTGGGGTTAAAGGGATGACACAGAGGGAAAACTGTGCTGTGAACCAGGTCTGGAGAAGCCTGGGAGATCAGCAGATACCAGTGTTCTGCTTTTAATCTGGTACAGGTCAGCTCTCAAATTTGATCACGTAAGCAAGAGTGAAAAAAAAAACAAAAGGCAGAAAGTTTGACGTTTTCTGACTAAAAAAAAAAAAAAAAATCACATTTGAGTTTCTCATAGTGAAGAAGCATTGGGTTAAAAGTCCAGGAAAATTTAGGGCAGGCTATAGCTATAAATGTACCGAGCATCCTTCCCGGTATCAGTTTCACACACAGCCTTGCTTTCTTGCGTATTTTCTATTTTTGTTTTCTTTAATGGGTTTCAGCCGTGATATTTTTAAGAGCGCTGTTCTGTGCGTAGCAGCTGCCATTGCCACGCTCCCAGCCCCGTTGCCATGGCTGATACACGGGGCCTGTGCCAGAATTTTGTTGGTCAACAAGTCACTGTCAGCTTTGCTGGGCAGCGTGTTTCCATAGCTGTCCGTGGAGAGGGGCATCCTCAGGTGATGGGATGCTCCATCTCCTTTTTAAACTAAATGCACTGCAGGTCTGTAGTGTTTAATGTGACTATTTAGCACCCTAACAGCTGAACTCTTTCCAAATTAGCCGGAAAAGCAAGTGCGACAATTTTTAACGCAGCTCGTTTGTGCTAATCAAAAGAGAGTGATCAGCTTGAAAATGTCCCCTCTTAATTTAATTCATGGACTTCAAAAATAAGTTTCTTCAGATGCAGGTGCCTTGAGAACATCCGTTTTTAACTCATTTGAAGTAGTGAATTCCTCTCACTGGACTTAATTAGGGACAGGTATTAAAACAAATTGGGCAAGAAGACCTTAGGAGAAAAGTGATTTTATTAGGAAAAAACTGTAGGGTGCTTTAATTAATGCCAGAACAGCTGTCCTTAAACTGTTTCTCTCTTATGAGCAGATTATCCTAGCAAAGGCTGAGAAGCCACGGAAAACAAGGAGCAAGTTCTGTTCAGAGATTCTGGTCCCTGCCTGTGCCACAGTTACCAGAAATCACAGAGCATTTGTCTGGTCTTCCCTTGGATTGCAGCATTTCTCTGTTTTCTTACAGTATAGACTCATCCCAGTTTGTTTCTGAGCAAATTGCTTTTTTGTTCATGTTGCATATTCCCTAAACAGTCGTATTAGTGGTGGCAGCATGTCATTTTGATGGTGTTATGACAGTGTGACGCCAAACTCGTATTAACATCACATTTCTTTTTAAATCTTGTCTGGAAACATATTGTTCTCCCTTGCCAGCACTTCTCTGTTTCTCTCACCCCTTGCCATGGTTCTGGGTTGCCTTTTGGTTTAACTCAGTTGTTGCAAGAGGGCCAAAACACTGCATGTACAGAGGAATTTTACTGATCATTCAGGTGATGGCACTGAGGGAAAAAAGAACAAACCTGTTTGCCCAAAGCTGTCCAGAAGCCTCTCCTGCAGGAGATCTCCAAGCTCAGATTTTTCTGGCTGGCACCCTCCTTTCTCTGATGCTTCCCCTTGCTCAGATTTATTGAGTTTACATTTATGAAGTTTAGGTTTCAAGATCTTCCATTGCTCCCACTGAGTTATTAATATTTCTTTGATATTTCCTTCTACAGCCTCAATTAAAAGGTGGACTCTGACATCCCAAAGAGTGAAGCCAGTCTTAATTTCAGACAACTGCACCAGGAGCTGGCAGGGAACCTCAAGACCAGAGGCTCAGCCTCCCTGTGGGACTGAACCAGCAAAATCTGGGGGAATCTTCCCCCAGGGCTCCTCACCTCCCCAGAGGTGTGTGCTCTGCTCCAGGATGGCTTAGAGTGCTGCTGGCTGCAGGATCCTCCTGGCTCTCAGCCCATTAATGATGAAGGGAGGATGGGAGGGGGTCCTGTGCCATGGGAAAGCTCCCTGACAGTCACTGATGGGGTGAAACCCCTCCTTTGCTCTCCAGGCACCATCCCCATCACCCCAAACCTCTGCACCCCACAGCTCCTCCTGCCCCTTGTGCCCAGCCCCTTCCTCATAGCAAACCTTTGCTCAGGTTTGATTCTTGCCTGTTTGTTTTCCCACCCCTCCCTCTGCTCCCTGACCTGACAAGCGCTCCTTTTAGCAGGGTATTAATTATTATTAATTATCATCGCAGTGCTGGGACTGGTAATTATCCCTCCCTTGTGCTCTCTGGGCTCCCAGCACAGGCTGTGACGAGGACAGGGTGAAACAGCTCAGCTGGCAAGGGGCTCATGGTGTGTGTCTCAGAGCTGTGGTAATTTTCCTGTGCCTGAGAGCAGGGAATGAGACCATGAGGAAGAGGAAAAGGAGAAAATTGTGTCTTTGTAGTCAATGGAGAATGGAAGAACTCAGCCTGTCTCCTTTAACCAGGGCACTTCCCTGTGGCTCCCAGAGTTTATAATGGAGAAGAAAAATAGGAGTAGGTTTAGACTGTCCACCACGAGAGGGAGAGGCCCAGGAAGGCTGTGAGGATGATGATGTTTGCCAGTGCTGAGCTGCTCCCTTGTAACAAGAAGTATGAGAAAAAAATCAGAATAAAGCTCTTGAGAGGGGTCATAAGGAGAAGATTTCAAGGATATGGGTACACCTCTTCCCCTCTGCAGCAAGTTCTGTTTTTTGGGGGATCACTTGTGTTTCCTCACAGGGGCAGAGCAAGCATTGGTTCTCTCTCTGGTATTAATTACCATGCTCATGCCTGGTTTACTCATTTAGGACTTTGCATTGAAAAACTGTATTTAGCTCTGCCCCCTAACACCAGCACAGTAATTCTGTAATTCTTTGTTATATTTTGGTGCCAAAATTACCCAGCTAGGACTGATTCTCTGAAATGATCATAATTCCAGTGCTGCCCTGGCCAAAGGGACCTGCCCTGGGAGGTGAAGGCCAAGCTAAGCCCAGCGAGGAGGCACCATGTGGGATGGCAGAGCCAGAGAGCATCGAGGTAGGAGCCCAGCTGCCTTCCAAGGCACAGAGCTACTGCCACTGCCAGAAATGCAACAGCTCTCTGACATCAACAGAGTGAAAAAAAAAATAAAAAAAAATAAAATACTCCTCTCTGGCCAAAACTGTGAATTTTTCTTCAGCAAAATGACAACACTGTGCTAGTGAAAATTGCCTTTCCTTGCAGCAGGGAGAGGAAAGGGAGATAAAAATGAAATAAGCTGTGCTTTCCTCCCCTTTATGTCTTTTTTGCAAACCCATAAGGATTCTTTTCCCCACCACAGTTTCCTGCAACAGTGAGAAGTTTTATTACAATTTATTTGCCACTTGTCTAGGAATTTAGGGGTCTCAAGCAAATCACAGCCCCAGCCTGGTGAGCACAGCTAATAGCTGTAGGAAGAAGCAGGATGTGCTCTGGGCACATTTTATTTGAAATAGACAAGCCAGGTGTCAGAGGGAAAATGGATGAAGCCCATTCCCACAGCCACCCCCCCAAAAATCAGTGCCAGGAGTAGAAATGAAATTCACATCTTCCTCTGTGTGAAAACCTGTCTGGTGGGGGACTTTTCCCCCAATATTAAGGGTTAATTTAGCAATGGAGCTGGGGTACTGAAGTCCTAAATGAGAAACCAGCAACCTGCCCTGGCTATTTCTCTGTCCCATGCTAGACTTTGGGACAAATGTCACATGGGACACTTGAGGCCATGCTCTGACCCATTTGTTCACTGTCAGCAGACATTCCCACATGCAGGGTCTTGGAGGTTGTGGGATCGAACTCTGCAGCTTTTCCCTGCGATGGTCCAGAGCACAGGATGTTCTTGACTCGGGCAGGTAAGCCTTGGAGGACATTTATCCCACAGAGATGCCCTGAGCAGGTAAATCCTCACCCCATCCAGGCTGGACACTTTGTCCCTGGGGAATGAGGCAGAGTCCTTTGCCCATCATTAATGGGAGCAGACAAAAACATGGCCCTCAAGGTGGTGATCAGCTCTTGGCTGCCAAGACAGAGTTATCTTTGGAAATTTAACCCTGAAACACATAAACCTTTGCAGCAAGGGAACTCTGAGCCTCTCTTTTACACCGTGGAGCCAGCCTGGCTTTTGGCCCTGGGGCTAAGGGAGATGATTCTTGGCACTCAGCTCTGCCTGAGACTGTGCAACTTTGGTCAAATCACCTTGAAGAGGATGGAGGAAGATTCAGTGCAGCAGCTCCTGAGGGTGGACAGCCCCAGCTTGCCATGTGTTTGAAGGAATGGAGCAGGTGGGCACCAAACCGGAGCTGCTGTGAGTTCCAGCACGGCTTCATCCTCCTCCTCCTCCTCCTCCTCCTCCTCCTCCTCCTCCTGGGGCAGCCATGGAAAGCAGGCAGTCTGCACTGGCTGCCTCTTTTTTGTCTGCTCTGACTCCAGCTCAGCAAAGACAGTCCAAATCTGATCCAGAATCACCACGTGCCTCAATTTCCCCATCTGTTAAACAGGCACAAGCCTTGGTTCCAGCACTGGGCTGTCAGCGTGGCACTGCCGTGCAGAACCTGACAGAAAAGGGCTTTCTCAGGGAGGGGGATCAGCACCTTGGAACTGAGCAACTCCCCTGGCTGGGCATCCCCCATCCACGGTGGCTCTGCTGATTTTGGGCATGTGCTCATCCTTCCTTCACGCCAGATAAGGAACTGGCTCAGGAAACCGCATCCATCCTGCATCTCGTGTGAAGGCAGATTGTTCACGGGCGGAGGAAATCTCCTGGAGAGTGAACCTTGTCAGCAAAAATGCAAATATTTAGAGACAAAGTGTTCATTACAGCAGAACTTGATTTCAGGGTCAACCCTTTTTGCAGCAAATTGTTAGCCAGCTAAAATGTTTATTGTCACCACACTCTGGCAGTTTTGACAGTACCTATCAAGTTGAGCTTGACAATATCTGCATACGGCTTCAGCTTTCCCTCACGCAGCCATGAAAGGGATTTAAGACAGAATAAAACAGTCAACAGATAATTGGAGCTATCCCTTCCTTTGTGGAAAACCTGGGGCTGCCATTGGCCAGGGGAGATATTTAGGCTGTTGGTGAGGTGGTGTTGGGGTACATAGAGAAATATCTTGGTGATTGTATTTATTTCAGATGCAAAACCGCGCACATGGAACAATAACCCCCCAGTCTGGCAGTGCATCAACAGAAATCAGACTACAAAGGGATGGTATTTCCTTTGGTCTTTTTCTGTGTGAGCCACATGGCTTCCCAGGCCCCTCAGCAGGGAACCACCCAGATATTAGTGGAGTTTCTGTGATTCTTCTCCATTCCCATTTGTGTTCTTTTCTGCTACCCTTAATGGCTGTCCAGAACTGAGACTGGTGGCACCTGGGAAGAAGATCACACTGCTGGCAAGCTCAGAGCTCACAGGGATGAGCTCCCATCTCTGCACTGTGCCCCAAGACCGGGGGATGGATGGGGCCAACTCTGCCTCACTGCTGAACTGGGGAAAGGAGAGGCAGCAGCAGGAATTTTGGGAAATAAAGAACCAGGGTGAAATACTGATGAAAACACCGAGGAGTGGACAAGGCAGCTGCAGCCATGAGGCCTCTAATAAAATATTGGGATTTTCTGTGCTAGACAAAAGACAGCAGCTTTGCAGCTGAAGGAGGGACTCTTTTTTATCTTGCTTTTTGCTCTTCCATGCCTTTTCCTTTTCCCCCAGCTAATGCTCAGGGAAGGTGAGCCAGTCTGGAGCCACTGTGAAGGGGTTTTGTTTCCTTGCTTGCTGGAGCTGAGTGAAGGCTGTTTCATCTCAACAGGCTGCTCCCAACACCCCTTAATTTGAGAACTCCTGCATGCAGGAAGCAATGGAGTTGAGTGACCTTGCTGAATCCTGGCTGCTGCAGCTGCCAGAGAACAGGGGAGGAAAAGAAAAGAGGGGAGGAGGAAGAGGCACTTTGCTTTCTCCCATTAAAGCCCCAAGAGGCCGAAGATGAGAGAGCGGAAGTTTCAAATTGCCAGAATGTAATTCTGAAAGTCATTTTCCAAGCGCAGAGCTCTCCGCAATGTCACCTCTCATCTTCCAAGGTGGGGATTGAAGGGACAATAAAGCACAGAATATTCTGCAAAGGCAGAGCTGCTAATTCAAAGAGGGAAGAGGTGCCAGTCCCCAAACAGGCTGTGTCACACCCCTTTCTGCTGGAGAGCTGTGCAGTCAGAAGCAGCCCTACAAGGGGCCCAGATCCAGCTCCTTTCCCAAACCATATCCAGCCTGGATGCAGGGTCCAGGTGGCTTATCCAGCCCTTTTAAGAATAAGAATCTCAAAAGAAGTCCCTCTGTCCAACAGGTAGATTTTTAATTTGACTCAGACTCCTGGCTTTCAGTCCAATGACAATGATAATGATTGCTGTGATTGTTGTTTTCTCAGACCTCCCTGAGACCACGATGGATGTGTAGAAGAAAAGGTGCACTTTGATATTCACACCTCCCTGCCCCAACCCAGCAAAGCTGTCTCTCCCTGCTCTCTCTTCCAGTCCTCTGCCTGAAAAGAAATCTGAATTAAGGAATTAGATGTATTCAACAAAGAGTTTGGCCCAGGCTCTTGCCTCAAAGACTGATTTGTCCTCTTTTTCTGCACACTTTGTCAACCTTTCTTTGTCAACCTTTATTCCAACTGCCTCTCCCACTATGTTGATAAAATAAAAAAAATCCAAATATGCAGACATGTCCTGCTGAAATGAATTGCTTTCAATTTTCTTCATCTAATATCAGTTTTGTCCCATCTTCCTTGTTACTGGTGCCAGCTATCCCTCTAAGCTCAGGCTTTCCCCCTTTCCCAAATTACTGGAGCTGAGACTGGGCCAGGTTTGCTCTCCTTTTGTAAATGCACTTATTTACCCATCCAGCTGAAGGTTCTGAGTTTTTACACTGACAATCAATCAATTTTTGCCAGGAAATCCCTTCTTCTCTCTCATTTTCAGAAATGACACTTTTCCTGCTCTTCAGGCCAGGGCTGATCCATGGAAAGAGTCAGCCTTGTTTTAGCCTCAGGTGATGAGCTGGGAGCAGGGGGTCCACAAACCAGAGACAGCACTCTGCCCTCCAAGCCAATGGGATATCAAAGTTCAGTACTATCCCTGGTTAGTTGCATTATTATTATTATTATTATTATTATTATTATTATTATTATTATTATTATTATTATTATTATTATTATTATTATTATTATTTCCTGGTTACTATTTCCCTGCTTTTCCATCTGGGAGGCCAATGAGAGTATTGCTTGCTGGCCTGTATCCAGTTTCCTCCAGCTGGGATCAGTTCAGTCCAATGTTGCCATCTGTCCTTTGAGGCAGGGGGACATCCTCTTCCATTCTGGATCTCTCCCAGAACCAATCTCCCCTTTCCCTTCCCCAGTACACCCTGGACTCGGCCAAAGCATCTGACAAGCTGTATGTGACCATCATTAGACTCGTGTATTTCCAAATTGACTCTGGCATGTGAGTGACTGGCCTGTTGGCTGTCCAGAGCCTCACCAGCCTGTGGATTGCCCTCAGGACAGTGTCCCCTGTCCCCGCCCACAGGGCCAGCTCAGGTGTGCACAGGCTGCCCAGAGAAGCTGTGGCTGCCCCATCCCCTGGAAATGTTCAAGGTCAGGCTGGACAGGGCTTGGAGTAACTTGGAATAGTGGAAGGCGTCCCTGCTCATGGCAGGGAGTTGGAATGAGATTATCTTTAATGACCCTTCCAACCCAAACCATTCCCTGGCTGGGTTCTCTGGGGACGCTTCTCCTGGGGCTGTGTGTGCCCCAGCACCCCCTGCACTGGGATGTGCCGCTGTCTCTTCTCTCCCCTAATTGCCGGCAGGAGGGATGCGCGGAGCCCCCGCCCGCAGGCGAGGACGGCTCCCCTTGCCCTGCTCCCCCCGCTGCCAGCCCGGAGGGGGGGCCGGGAGGGGGGTGCGCATCCCCGGCCCGGGGGGGAGCGGATTGGCCGCCGAGTGCGCTGCGAGGATTTTGCGGCGCGGCCCCATTGGCCGCCGCCGCCCATAAGTTTTTGCTCCGGACGGGAACTTTTCCCAGGGATGATGGAGTAACCCCGGGCGGCTCCGCGCCCGCTCCCCCCGCCACCCCGGGCCAGGCAGCCACCGCCACCCGGCAAGGATGAAGCTCTGCGGGACTTTCCTCGGTTCGTAGCCGTTCGCCGGCGGATGCGGGGGGTGCGGCGGGAGCGTAGGGAGGTTATTCCTTCGGGTGTCTCCCTTGTTTCTCCTCTAAAACACTTGAGTTTCTCAATTCTGCCTAAGTCACGCCTTGGCAAAGGGGCTCGCTCGCTGGGGGCGGGGGAATACGGACCCGCAAACTATCCCTCCTTGTTTTATAGCATTTCCCCCCCAGTTGGGCGGCAGGAAGAGGTTCCCGGGTATATTTCGGGGCGCAGGTCTCCCATTTGCGTTTGGCGAGTGAGGTGCCGGTGTCACCCCCGCCCCTCCCCGCGGCGCTCCGGGCTCAGCTGCGAGGGGGCTTCAGGTGCGGGGGGTGCGCGGCCCCGGTGCTGCTGCTCCGAGGCACCGGCGGGGCTTTGTCCCCTCTGCCGCGGGTTTCACCGAATTACAAAAGATGGGGAGGGAAGAGAAGAGAAAATCCTGGTTTTTGCAGCTTCTGGTCGCAGTTCTGCTGGGCAAGGGAATGGTGGTGGTTGGCTTGGTTTGGCTTTAAGGGCTCTTTTTCCACCCCTCTTGCACGTTGTTGGTTAAAAAATGGGGTGAGGGCGATGTTATTAAATAAAAAGTTAGTTCGTGCCCGATCAGCCGGGTGTGTGTTTCAGCGCCTGCATTAACCGAGGCACAAAGCAGGAAGTTTTGGGATAATGCGAGGTGCCTTCTGCAAAAGATGGTGATTGCTCCAATTGTTGTTCTTCAGGGAGAAAAGAGCTCTAGATTTGGCTTAGACAAAGGCATTGCCTCTTCGGGAAGGACCCGCCCAAATCGGAGGGAAGGGGCGCGCTGGAGAGCGAGCAAAGGGTTATTAAAAGTTTTTTTTGTGCCTGTGCATGTTGTTCCATCTGCCAGGGGCCTGTAGTGGGCAGGTTTCTTCGCAACCCTTCAGCTGTTCCATATACAATATTAATGCTGGCCATTTCTATTCGGCATACAACAGCACTAATTGTAGTCTGAGGCATTAAGGCAGCCAGCCCATCTGCATAGAAGCTTTCAGAAAGAAACAAGGAAAAAAAAAATCGTTCACCCCCAGCTGGTAACCGGAGAAGTTGGTGCCAATTACAAATGCGTAAAGTTTGAGATCAAATTTTCATTGAAAGAGACTCAAAGAAGCCAATGGAACACAGTGCGGTGGGTTTATGGCTGTGTTTACACAAGTAAATGGAGTTTTATTTTAAATAATTTCAAACTTGTAGAGCTTGAACTGAAAACACGAGGGGGGGAAATGGCACGGAGAGCAAGGGAGGGGTATGAAGGGAATCTGCTTTTAAAAATCCTCTCTGGGTTCAGCTGTGCAGGCGCCCTGCAGGCAGGGACTCTCGGAGAACCCGTCTTAAACCCCCTGAAGATGAAAATACATGAACATTTATTTTAGACCTCTCGGCTGCACGGTTCCCTTTAGGGAAGGGACGACTCTTTGAGACCTGGAAACGCACGATAATTATCTCCTCCCTAAAAACTGCTGTTGAGTGACTCTGGAGAGGTTTAGGGGGGTGTGTGCGGGAGAAACGCTGTAAAAATAATGGCAGAAAAACACTTTAAAAGGTCGAAAGAGCGGCGGAGGGAGCGGCCGGAGCTGTCCGTGGTGCTGACCCGCCGCCGCCTGCAGCCCACGCGTGGCCTCGCCTTCCCCCGCGGGCTCCTCCAGAGAAAGGAGTGTGGGGCTTTTGGCCTGGGACAGAGATTTTCTGGGGGTAGGGAGGGATTTGGGGGCTGCGAGATGGGAATTCCTGCCGCTGCTGAAGTTGGTAGCAGTGAGAAACTCCGGGGAAGGCGCCACTTCTTTGCGGCGTTTTGGGAGGAGAGCAGAGGGGAAGTCTGGCGAGTTTGGGAACAAAGAAAAGCCAAACCCCCTCTCGCAGTCCAGAGCTGAGCCGGATGGTATCAGAGCTGTCAGCTGCCTTAGGGCTCGTAGGTGCGTCGCGTGTTAATAAATGCAACAGCAGCAGTAATAAAATCCCTCTCTTAACGCTCGGAGAGGCACATGTGTGTGCTCATATCCATGCAGGCTGCGTGTGCTCCAATTTACGGAGGAGCACACGCAAGTAAACACACTTCCCTGCTGCCTTCCAGCCGAATCTATTGTGCTTTTGTTTCTCAAGTTTTAGCATTACGGCTCTAAATGAAACAGCGGTGGAGAGGAGCAGGCAGCATTGTGAGCGGAGGGGAGCCGAGTCCACCCAGCCCTCCCTTTGATTCTATCGCGGGTGCAGAACAATGGAGATGCAGTGTAGCACCAGGCCTGCTGCCTGCAGATAAGAGTTTAATAGAATTTCTGAATGCCAAAGGTTTAGGATGTAAAATATCCCTGTCTTCGTGGTGTGTCCAAAGGAGATAGAAAACAGCTTTTCAGGAGTACTCTCTGCTGAATATCTCCTTTATGTTAATGGTTTAGGAGCACACCAGGCTGGCAAGTCGTGGAAATGGCCATCCTAACAACCTCCAAAGCGGCCTCAACAGTTTAAAATTAGTATTTCTGCCACCCTCCCCTCAGTAAAATTCATGAGATGGGAAATGGAATCCCTCCTTCCTGCCATGTGCCCTGCAATGGTCTGTGAGTGACATGGAGTTGCCGGTAGCAGCCATCCAAGCCAAATTTGCCAGATTTTGGGCAGTCTGAGAGGCTTTTCTCGCTCCTGCCTGCACCTAACCCGCCCGGGGTGAGGGTGAGCTGGCGAGGAGCCTGGGGCCCCTGCAGCTCTGGAGCTGGAGTTTCCCACAGGAGAGTGCATCCTCAGCAGGATTCAGATTTCCCTGCCAGGCTCTGCCTCAGCTCTCTGAGGACTCCTGGGGTTTCTGTCCATTTGCGAGCTCTCGCATCTTTTTGGAAATCTTCATTAAGATGACAGGAAAGTCTTAATTGTCTCGGTGGTGCCGGAGATGGCAGGAGGGTGCAGGGAAAAGCGCTGGGGAGAAAAATGTCGTTCCCCCTCTCCTCTCCCCAGCCCGTGGGGCTGCAGCCTGGCTGTGTTTCCCTCGCTGTTCCCGAAAAGTTGCGATGCAAGTGCTAATGCTCCCGTCTGGCAGGGTCAGGGGTGGGATGTGCTAATGCCCTTCCTGCCGCACCGTGCCGGGCTCTCTCCCCAGAGCCTCCCTCCCTCCAGCTCGCCGAGGACTTTCTCCTCGCGGGGTGGCCGCATCCCCAGGAAACAAACATCTTCAAGGAAAGACAATACTAACTCATGGAAAGTGTGACACTTTCCGGGAGGAAAAGGTGCATAATGCAGGAACGTGCACTTTGTTCACTTAGAATTAATCGCTAAACTGTTTTAGTTACCGTTTTCTCCTAAGACTTTTCCTTATGTTGTTCTACCCGTCCCAAAATCCATAATGTAAAATGTAAACCACTTTCCCCGGGATGAAGGTGTTGTATGCTGGGAATACATTGTGCCTATTTTTTTTTTATTTTTTTTTAATTTTTTTTTTTTTGCTTTTAAGGGGAAGAAAAAAAATTAAAATATTTATACACCTTTTAACCACCGTCTTTTGAATATGTATATCAGCTAATATGCAATACTTCCAGGTTCATAGAGGCGATAAATTTCCCAGTCTGTTCTTTATGGTGATAGGTCATCTTCCTAACCACCAATAAATATTGTAAAGTACTTTCGCTGGAGCTGTGCTAACCCAGGGCATCTGTCACTCGCTGCTTGCTGCTATTAGGAATTATTGGGCCGTACCACGCGCCGGGATGCGCGGGGGGGACACGGAACGGCGCTCGCCGCGCTCGCCGTCCTTTTGTGTTGCTGCTGTCAGAGGAGCCCCGAGCCTCGTGCATATTAATTATGAATCAGCTCGGGTAAAATCATTCACCTTCTGCCGGGTGCTGGGGAGGGGGAAGAGCGAGGAGAGAGGGGCCGGCGGGGCTGGGAGAGCCCCAACTCTCGGTGCACTCAAGGCAGCCGCTCCATCTCTCTCGCTCACTCTCTTTGATGCTATACTGTAAATTTATTTCACCTCAGAGAGTAAACAGATATATTGCAACCCCAAGGGTTCATGGGTAGTGTATTTACAAAGGGAAGGCGCAGCAAGCCCCCTCTGTGCCATTTCCATTAATGAGAGCGGTCATTAAGTAAATGAGACATTGCCTTTAGCAGGCTTAAGAGTTCACACACTAAGGAGTATCAGATATTTAATTGAAACCAACAACCCGTCTTACACGCGTGTTACTGGTGTAGGGAAGTGGGCTGCCCTCCAAGAACTCTCCCCCCACAACCTCCCCCATGCAAATTTCATGATTGGTTTCCGTGATGTCATTTTGTAAAGGGGCAGACAATAGCTGTGGGGAAAGGTAAGTCAATATTATGTTCTTTCGCTGACAAAGGCAGATAATGCTGGCTTTTTTTTTCTTTTTCTTTTTTTCTTCTTCTTTTTTTTTTTTTTTTTTTTTTTTTTTCCTCCCCTCCCCTCCCTTGGATTGAGACAGAGGGGAAAGGCTTTCGGAGCACACAGTTGATGTAAACAGACGCAGGCGTTTCGCCTTTACAGCACGAAGGCTGGGTTGTTGTTTTGAAAATTGCACTGGAGAACCGAGGGGATTTTTATGATGATCATCATGCTCCTAGGTCCATCTTTGCTCGCTCGCTCCCTCGCCGGCTGCGAGACGCTAGTGGACATGTTATGCTTCTGACTGAAAAGAGGTTGAATAAGATGAGAAAGGAGGAGATTTATTAAAAAAAAAAAAAAAAAAAAAAGCACAACGTCGCATTCAACCAGGAAACTTTCTGAATATTTCTGGAAGAGGATGCTTGCCGGGTTTGTGAACCGCGAGATCGGTGGATGTTTATCCGGAGGGAGGTGTTAGCAGAAGACGCTCCCGGGCGCCGGGAGGAGTTTGCGCCGGCGGCGGCGGCCCCGCGGCCGCGGAGCTCTCGGAGGTGCTGACGGCCGGGGGAACCGGGGCTCCACGGGTCCCTCACCGCGCTCCCCTCACCCCAGGCCCCTTCCTCCAAAACTCCAGCCCAACTCCGCAGCTCCGCACTCCTGGGGCGTTGGGGAGCTCCGCGGCCCCCCTCGCCCGGGGACGCGGCTGCGGAGAGCTGGTGGCTGCTCCCTCCTGCCACTGCCAGACTTTTCTTTTTTCTCCTTTTTTTCCCTTTCCCCCCTCCCTCTTCTTTCCGATTATTGCCTACTTTAGAGTTCTCTATTTATAGCAGCGAGGCACAAGGGAAGTGTGCCATGTTGGTGGATTTCTCTCTATACGTTGACCACGACAGAAATCTGCGTGTTCTTATTTTTAGCTTGCTCGGAAGAGGCTTTGCTTGGCTAATCTCTTTATCAATTTTAGCAAAGTTTGTTGTTGTGGTTGTTCCGTGGGTTATTCGGAGAGGGAGCGAGGGGCAGGGGGCTGGTGGATGTGCTTGTGCTGCCATCGAGCCCGGCCAGCTGGGCTGAGTTTGGGGTGCAGTTTGCCGGCGGGCAGGACCGACCCTCCTCGGGGAGGCGGCCCCAAAGGGGGTCGGCACCCTCGGAGGCTCTCCCACACAAAGGGGGCAGGTCGTGGGGAGCAGGAGGTTTGGGGCATGCCAGGCTGCCCGGAGCCGGGCAGGAGAAGGGGGCAGGTTGCCCGCAGCCCCCCTGGATCCGGCCGGGCAGCAGTGCGGGGGCAGCCGCTCTCCTCCCGCTATTGTTGGGCCCCCTCGCTTCGAGCAGCCGCTGAAAACAAGTGCGAAAAGCCCCGGCTAAACCCTCGCCATCGCCCTGCCGCTACTTTTAGTTATTCTTTTTTTTCTTTCTTTTCCTTTCCCTCTCTCTAGTTGGCTCATCTGCTGTTATTATCAGCCTTTTCCATATGGCCACTTTAATTAATGGCAGACAAAAGGGAGTTTGGGAGGGGGGGGGGAGGAGGAATCTAGGAATTAGAGTTTATAGTTGGTTTGTCTCTCTCTGATGCTGTCATAGAAACCAGAAGCAAAGATGCCGCCTTTCCACTTCTTTGTATGATCCTGTTTATTGTTCCCGAGCGGCGCAGATTGGAGCAGGCGCGTGTTGCAAAGCACAAACCAGCGCCGGCTGCTACCGCCGGGAAAGCCGGGCACAACTTGTCCCCTTCGGCTCTTTCAAACCTGCCTGCCCTCCCCCTTCTCTCCCCTCCTTCACCTGCCTCGGGAAAAACAAGGAGAACTTGGTTTTGTTTTTTTTGTTTGTTTGTTTTTTTTCCTTTTTCTCTCTTTTTCCTTTTTGTTTTTTTCTTTTTGTTTGTTTGTTTTCCTTTTCCCCTCCAAGTGATGTTGTGGATCTGTGGGATCCCCGCCGCACAAAGAGTAGGAAAACTCTGGAAAGTTGTGGTTTTCCCTTCCCAGAAGGCAGACAGGAGCTGTCCCCCGTGTCCCGCTGGAGTTGGGGTGCGGAGCGGCGGCTCCGGCTCTGTCCCGGGTGCTGTTACCGAGCAGTCCCGGCCCCAAGGGCTGCGTGGCCGCGCTCGGGGTTGGCGATTTCCCGGGGTCCGGTCGGGGAGGGCTCTGGGCTGGCAGTGCCGCTTGTCCCCTGCTCGGTCCCGAGTGGGCATCCCATCCCTTTCCCCGGGCCGCTGTCCCGTGGCAGCTCTGGGGGGGTGAGGGTGCAGCGGGGGCACCTCGTGCTGTCGGAAAGACAGAAATTCGGGCCCCTCTCTTCCTCCTGGGATCCTGGGGCTTGGCCCGGCTGGAGGGGTGTCCCGCTGCGGGCTGCTGCTTCAGGTCACTGCCAAGGGTGGCCTTGGTGACTTTGGGGCCGGGGTGCTCCCTCCTGTTTTGGAAAATCCTGGGCTGGAAGTGGACGAGAACCCCCCTCCCTGAAGACTCCAAACCTCCCTCATCCTCCCCCCATCTCCACTCCCTGTCTGTCTGAGCTATTCGCTCCCTTTGCCCCCAGAATCACCCTCATCCCCAAGGCGGGGGAGCAGGGGGACAGCAGCCCGGGGGTCGGGACCCCTCCATTTCCCGCTTCTTGCTGTGGAATTGCCCGGGCTGGGTTGGGAGAGAAGGGGGGCACAGGTTCCCTCCGGCCCGGGACTGTCCCCAACAACCCGGAGTGACAAACTGGGGGCTGGGGGTGGGCAGGGGCAGGCGAAGCCCCGGTTCTGCGCCTCCCCCGGCCCGGCCCGCACGGCCCCGGGAGCCGGAGCAGCTCCTGGCAGTCAGATGATGATGATGATGATGATGGTGATGATGATGATGATGATGATGATGAGGGCAGGGCTGACTTGGCAAGACGTAGCTTGGCGTCAGAGCAGCTGCCATTTTAGCAGACGGTACTAAACCCCCCCTGCACCCCCCGGAAGGCTCGGCTTTGGGGTGCCGCCTCCAAACTTGGGTTCTGGAAGGGACACGCTGCTCTTCTTGAGCTTTGCGGGGAGCAGTGCGCCCTAAGCCAGAAACACTCTCGGAAGAGGCTGAATGACACAGCTTTAGAGCTCAGGAATAGAAACACTTTTCCCTTCCTGAAATCCCGCAGTTTTGCATCAGGGCTTGAGAAGGACAGGGGAGCTCACACTCCTGAACCCCCAAAATCAGTGTCATGCAAAATGCTCTGTCCCTCCCTGGCAGGCGAGGGGCAGAGCCCTCTTCTGCAGCCTCGGAGGGGTTTATTTGGGAAGGGATGCTGCTGCTGTCCCCAGCACAAAGACTGGGGGGACCGGGACTTTCTGCCCCCCGAGAGCAGAGTGAGGAAGGGGAAGCAGAGGATTTACAGTAAAGGCTGGAGCCGGGGCTGGGCTGGGCTTCCCAGAAGACATGAAATGAGGCGTGTGAAGGGGAGGGAGAGGCGGGGAAGCATCGTTTTACCGCGGGCAAGTCATATATGGAACTTCAGTGGCAAAGTGGGGTACAGGACCTGCTCTTTCCTTTGCTTTGAGTTTGTGTGAGTTTGTAAATGGAAAGGCTTATTTTTCCAGCTGTAAACTCTGTGTCTGAGTTGTTAGAGCCCTTTCCTTAATGGCAAAGTGTCAAAGTATCAAAAAATATCACATTATAGCTGTACGGGAGCTGAGCATGGAGGATCCACGCTTCCAGAGCTGGGAACACACCACTGTGTGTTACTCTGCCCCAGCAAATCCCCTTTTGGGTTATTTGTTGTGCAGATGCTGTTTGCTCCCTGGCTGTGCAGACAAGGAGGGCTCACAGTCCAGGTTTATTTGGCTTTACTGTCCTGCAGCAGCAATGAAAGGATTATCAGCGTGGGCTTGACTGCCACACAGCCTCTCAGTTCCCAGGTATTTCTGGAGTTTTGACAGGGCGGAGGTTGTCATCAAGAAACTCTTTCCACCTTTTTCTCTGCCTTTTCCTCCTTTCTGCTGTGTTTTACTGGCTTCTACAAAGAATAACTCCACCCATGTTCCCATGCTTGTCTTCCTGGGTGTGTGGTGAGAATCCACTGGTGTCTCTGACAGCATTAAGGTGGGATTCCATGAAACTTCACAGCTTAAAATGTTTTTTATCTCTTCTGAGGCTGTTTACCTTTGCAAAGTAGAAGTTTGATCCATAGCCCAGGCCTTAGGAGAATCATGGTGTGAATAGAGAAGTGGAGTGATAAGCTGTGAAACATTTCAGGAGTGGAGAAAGGCTGTTTATTTACAAAAAAATTACCTTGTTCCTAAAATTAAATGAATTTATATGAGAGTTTCTTCACAGGGGTCTGGGAGCCAGGTCTTGAGTCAAGGCAGAGAGCAGTGTTGGGACATCCCTTCTGCTCCCTTCAGAGATGGGAGGGGAATCTGTCCCCTCCCACTCTGACAAATATTTTCACCAAGGAGAAAAGGGCTTTGTGGGCTTATATTTGGAGTTTCCCCTCTTGGCAGATTAATCTGTCAAGGGGGATTTCTGGAAGTGCAGTGTTTGCCCTTGCAGAGCTCGGGAGCAGCTGTGTGCTGGCTTTGCCCTTTGGGACAGGGCTGACACTCAGAAGGTGAAGAGAGGGTTCCAAGCATCTCCTCCCATGCAGGTTCCCTGGCAGCAGCAGCACACGAGGGGATCCCTTGGCTTCCCTGAGCTGCTTTCCCACCTGCCTGGAAGGGGAGATGCCTTCTGCCTTGGGAATAGCTGAAGTGAGGACATCTCAGGGGCATGAGCATGTATTGAAGAATTATGTTGAAAACCAGTAAATATCAAAAATCACCAGAGTGGAGCAGATCCTCAAAATCTTTAAACACTGGATTTTCTAAGGACTGTTTCATAGAAGGCACAAGTTGGAGTTTGAAGGAAAAATGGCAAATAAGCATCCCAAAATGAGTGGTTTTCTATGATTTTTATTCATCCCTGCAGTGCTCCTGTGAGGTTTGCTGTGGGTTTGCAGGACTGATGGGGAGGCAGAGAAGATTTCTGGGCTGGAGAGATCTAGACAAACACGCTGACTGCCTTCTATGAAAAGCTGGTCTCTTGAAGCAGGATTTGCCCTTTGAGAGGCTGTATTTTGAACAGCTCTGACTGCTTTTTAAAACCATGCACCCCTCCATGCTACAGCAGCCTTTGGGGAGGCAGTGCCTGTAGGAAACTGGTCCAGCAATGCCCTGGATGGAGCCAGCACTGGGAGCTGTGGCTGGTTTTGGGCAGACCCAAGAGGGAAAAGGCAGATGTGGCTGTGGCATGTTTATGGATGAGTGTAGGGAGAGGATGTGGGCTGGGAGTGTGCCTTGGGCTCCATCCCACTGCCCTGCTCCTCTGCTGCTCCCATCAGAGCATCCTGGAGTAGCCCTTGCCACACACACATAACTCGGAGGCCAGGGGTGTTTGGTAGCAGCAGGGAAATGAATTGGCTGGGAAAGTTTGCCCAGGGAAGGTTGGTCTGGTGTGAAAGGATGTCAGGAAAGGGAAATAGGGAATTCCCAGGCATAGTCTGGCTGATGAAAAGGTGGCTGGGATCACCTTGTTCTGCCAGCTGGGCTGTTCCCAGCAAATATCAGTTTTAGAGCAGAAAACTGAAGTGCCATGCTCTGCAATCCTCTGATTTTCAGTTTGGTTTGGTTTAAGGAAAAAAAAAAAAAAAGAAAAAAAATATTTTTCACCTGAATTAAAATACTTTTGATCTTTGTCTTTCATTGAACTTTTTGCTTCAGAGAGAATAGATTAATAAACACTTTCAAATGGAAAAACATAGTTTGGAAAGGTTCCCCTTTCATCTTTAACACAGAGCTTTAATGCTAACCTGAGTTTGAGTTGTCTGTTCCCCCATTCCTTTCCCCTCGCTTATTTTTTTGTTTTTTAATCTTAACAACAATAACTTTGCTTTTATTGTGATCATGCTGGCCTTTACTGGTCACTTTTTTTTCTTTCCTTTTTTTATTTTGAAGTCAGAACGTTAAAAAAAAAAAAAAATCACAATGTTATTTTAATCAGACCGAATGAAAGAGCAAATCAGAGCGAGAATTTTAATCTGCCCCAAGCAAAACTGCCTTGTACATCTGTCATGTTGGGATTAGTGGAACTCTTTAAAGAAGCTGCAGACTTTTTAAACAAAGTATTAAACATTTGTGACCTGATTTCCATTCTTACAATATTCTCATTAATAAGAGTGCAGGCTGAAAAGACATCTGTTAGGTCCTATTTGTTTTAAGAATATTAAAGGCTAATAAGAATATTGGAGGGTGGGGTTGGGGAGCCGGGGGGAATCTAAGTGTAATATTTAGAGCCAAATCTCAGAGCTGCAGTTTTCCAAAGTGATTTTGGGTCTAACTCGGTGCAGGGTAGAGGGAAACACAAATCTTGGACCTCGAGTTGGATGCTCCATGTCGCTGTTCGTGGTCTGTTCAGGCTGTTGCTGCTTGTGTGAGGTTTCCCTTTGGACTGAGAGGTTTGCCTGGGGCTCCATCCCTGTTTAAGGAGCAGAGGAGGGGAAACGCTGCCTTTCCAAGATAAAATTTAGGCTGAAATGGCGCAAAAGCAGAGATACAGTCTTAAATTGAACGCAAACACAAGCACGCGTGTGTCACCTGTGCTCATCCAGTGCTGCTTGGGACCAGCCGGGAAGCAGAGTAGAGAGGGTGTGAAATGTCCTTCATGGGCTTGCTGCTTGTTTTGTGCTGGATCGGAAGGCAGTTAAAGTAAATGGCCCAGCTTGGACCCCCTAAGGAAAAAATAAAGCCAGGCATGTGTTGGGTAAAGTACTTGCTGAAAGAAGCCTTCAGTATTAACGTGCATATATGGTTTAAGAGAAGGTTGCTGTCGACTGCAATCTTTGCATCTTGTTTATGCTTGCTGGGTAAAATATTAACTAAAGCATCTGAACATAAAGTTCTGGTGTGAAAGAATATCAGCAGGGGAGAGCCATATGGTGCCAGGCTGCTAACAAAATACCAAACGCTGGAGATTCCTTTTTGCAGAAGCCTGAAAACTCTCGTTCCCATCCATAATACATGAGTTCACGCCTTTGATTACTCCAAACATTAGTCCAAGTGGTGCAGGAGTCTCTTTGGAGCTTACACAACTTAGGGCACGCCGTGCTCTTCCCCCCTCTTCCTTTACATAAAAGAAATCGATGTCGAGCTGTTAAGATACAAATATCCAATATGCTGTAAGACAATATGTTTCCGAAACTGCTGCGTAAGCTGCCTTCCCTCTAATTAAATATAAACTGCAGTAGAGACTCGGCTTTCCTCGTTCCTCTGCTTGAAATTGTTTGGCAAGCGTGTGGCTCTCCCTAGGACAGCATCTGCAAGCGAGGTTGGTGCCAGTTTTGGGGAAGCCTCTTGCTCCTTGTGGGTGCAATCAGAAGCTCTCTGGTCGATGCTGAGGGCTGTAATCGTCTCTCTGAGCAGCAGCTCCCAGGCACGTTTATCTGAGCCCTCTCTGCAAGTCCGGGGTCGGGTGTATTCAGCAGCAAAGGATTCAAACCCAGCATTAGGAGGATCCCCTGGTGAATATTATTATAAGGTACAAGAGATGGCTCAGGGGAGCTTTCATGCATGCAGTATTTTAAGAACAAATTATTGCTGGCAAAATCTATAGGTGACAGTCTGAGGACTTTTGAAAATCTCTTTTTTTTTTTAAACAATCCCTTGAAACTAACAATTTGACATTGAACAACTTGTGCTTGTCACTGGGCTCCCTGAGTGTGGCTGGTAAAGGTTTGTGGTGAACACCCCATTAACCTGAGCACCTACAGAGTGCAGAGAAACCTCCCCAGCAGCTGCCTTTGGTTAACCCACATTTCAGAGCTGGAGCTTTTTCCTGCTCCTAGTGTTTCTGCAGCCTGGGAGATGCAGGACTGGGGGAGGAAGGCAGTGGCTCTCTAGCAGCCATGGCTTTGGGGCCAAAGCTTGCATTTGAGTCACCTGTTTCAGCTCTTGGACACCCAAACCCTCTGGAAGCACATCAGGTTTGGCACCTAAATGCAGAATTAGGCTTTCCTTTTAGCACTGGCTCTTCCCTTTGTGGCTGTGTGGGCAATACAGGGTGATGAGAATTAAGTCAATGCCAAAACGCTGCTGGCTGAACGTGTGGCAAAAGTTTTAAAGCAGGGAAGGGTTAAATCTACAATGCTGTGTCCCAAAGAAAGGCTGCTCTGGTGAGCTGCTGGGATAAGTGAAGGTGTCAGGTGGCCTTTGAGAGAAATTGCCTGATTTCAGCCTAAAACTGTCTTCTAGTGGGGCTTGAAACCTAAAATGAGCCTTTCTGAGGGATGTGTCCAGTCCTTGCTCTTCACTCAAAGCCCAAGTGCCTGTGTGGGAATGAGAGGAAGATAAATGAATTCACTTCCATGGAAAAGGAAAAAAAAAAAATCTTTATTTGTAGGAAATCAAAATCTTTGGGTGGGTGAGATTCTGGGTGAAGTTATGTTGGGTGAAGTTAGCCCAACCTGAGTGCCCCATCACAGAGGAAAGGGTTCATCCCTCTGAAAACTGATGTGGCCATGAGCCTGTCTGGAGTCCCAGCTTCTCCTGCTTTTGCATATGCTTCTCTTCCATAATTCTGAAGCTTTGCATCTAGCGAGCTTCTGGCAAGTGGAGTTAAAGGTTTGTTTGTTGCCCTCAATATTTTGATGTAATTAGTCAGCGAGCAACTCACTGCTTTTGCCCAGAGAAACG
Organism: Parus major; assembly: GCF_001522545.3. Taxonomy (NCBI): domain Eukaryota; kingdom Metazoa; phylum Chordata; class Aves; order Passeriformes; family Paridae; genus Parus; species Parus major. The sequence continues at coordinate 8,392,621 of NC_031788.1, forward strand.
CGCTCTCCAAGAACACAAGTGACAGGAGAGGATTAATAGCCTTCTGGAGAGAGCTGCTCCATTTTTTATTTAATAAAAACGAAAAAAAAAAGGAAAAAAAAAGATGCCTGGGAGCAATGTTGTTGCTTTAAAAAAAATGACATTTGAAATGGTTAACTCTGCCTGCGGTGTCTCAGCAGAGCACAGAGTTGTCAGCTCCTGTCCCACATTCCCTAGAAACCTTCAACTCCCTCTCATCCTGGAGCAGCTCTCCTGGCTCCCAGGGAGGCAGGTGGCTCTGGCAGGCTGGCTGCTCCCTCTGCACTCACCCACCGAGCAAGGACACCCTGCCAGAACAGGGAGGATTGGGAGAAAATTATTTGTGAGGAGAGAAACTTGTGACTTGCAGGATATGAGCTGGTGCTTGGCTGTGGAGCCCAGGGGTGACTGCACTGGGGGCTCTGGGCTTCCCCTGCTCCTGGCTCAGTTTTGGGACAGAGCTGATGGAGAGCAGAGGGCTCAGCTGGTGAAAGGGGCTGGAAGTGGGGATGAATGCTGCTCCAGAGCAGTGCCCATGGGCATCCAGCTGCTGTCTCACCCTCCTCCTTGTTGTCCCTGCATCCTATTCCCAGGCGAGCGAAGGCTGCAGGAAGGACAGAAAGGTATCACTCGCCTGTATTTAATTTCAATTACACAGAGCCTGCAGGAGCGCTCAGAGCTGTGCCAGCAGGGCTATAAACTCATCTGATGATTTCCCTTTTTTTCAGGCAAATGGTGCACAGCAGCCACCCCATTCAGCAGCAATAATCCTGGGGGGCTGACACTCGTGCTGCAGTGCTGACTCCTGTTTAATGAGCTGACCCTTCAGAAGGCATTAATTGCCTCATTTTGTGGTGGGCAGCGTGGCACCCTGTGCCTGCCCGTGGTCTGGGGGTTCTGGCTAGGAAATGGTTTGGTTTGAGTGTGCCAAGCCCGGGAGGGGGGTGCTGGTGGAGGCTGAGAGCCAGTGGGCACTGAGCAGAGCTGCCTCGTACCCCTGGGGAGCTGCTGCTGCACAATGATCTCACCTCCTTTTATGCCTTATTGCTTCTGTCTCCCTGACTCCATATGACACACGCTTACGTGTCAACTTTTCACTTCTTATATGGCAGCAGAGAGAAAAGGCTTAATATCGTAAAGACAAGCTGGCAGCTGGGAAGTAGCCCATTTAGTCATCTAACTTTGCGTCAGAGGCACTGCCAGCCCCTTCCCTGGCTCTTCCAGGCAGCTTCTCCCTCCTCTGCCCAACCTGGTGTCACATGTGATGGAAATCCCTGCCAGGAAAACACTTCCCAGAGCAAACACTGTCGATGGACCCCAGTCCTGTGCTGGGGACAAGCAGTCTGTGCTCCACAAACACATGTGTGCACCTAACTTGGGCCAAATTTGAAACAATGTTGGGTTTTGTTTAAGCTTTTGGGGTTTTGCAGTTGTTTTTACCCAGAATTTACAGGGCTGAGGGTGAAGTGTTACAGCAGATCCAAAATAACTTGGGCTGTGACAGTCAGCACTGGGGCATCTCAGGAGATTCGGAGCTCAGAAGGAACCCAAGAATCATTGACAGCTAAATCTATGGATGGCTAAAATGGGAGAGGAAAGACCAGTTCATATTTTCCCTGTTTCTTCTATTCTTCCCTACACACTGAGGAAATCTGTATTTTCTGCTCAGAAGCAGGTACTGAACCCTGTCCTGCCTCATCCCAGGAAGGTTGTTTGTGGCTGGCTTTTTACATTTGGCTTCCCCTCAATGCTCAGCCTCGTACCCCCCTGTGCAAACACTGCTCAGGCTCTCTCTTCTGTTATCCCTTCATTTCCAAGCTGATGATGGAGTGGTTTGGATGCAGTGTGTCAGATACTCGAGCTGGATCAATGCCTCCAGCTCGATCTGTTTGATGTCCATCCATGCTGGGAGTACTTCCCCGTGCAGGCTGACAGCAGCTGTGGGGAAAGGGGACTTTGATTTCAGCAGTTGCTGGTGCCTTCTTTCACCCCTCAACTTGTTGGGGTGAGCTTGTGCTCCCAGTTTGGGGACAGCCCTGTCCCCATGCCCACAGTGAGGAGATGCACAGAGGGCTGGTGCTGCTGTTGGGGTGGAGGTGGAAGCTGCTTTTCCAAAAGGTGGGAGAAAGAGCTGAATTAGGGGAGTCTTGGAGCTGAAATCCCTGACTCGTTCCTCTGAATCGCCGTGGCTCCTTCCTCACCTTCTCCAGCCACCCTTCCCCTTGCTCATCATCAGGCCCAGAGTCCCAGAGTTGCCCTGGAGCCCCTTTGCTCAGCACAGAGAGCACACACGGCCCTAACGCCTTCCCACACCTCCTCGGGTGGGGAAGGACATCCTTGCCCAACACCAGCACTGCCAGTGGACACACTCCTGGTTCTGCTTCTCACCCCAGCTTACACAGGTTGTTTTTCCCACTCTGAGGGCTCCTGTGCATCAGCAGCACCACGGGAAGGGTTTTACAAGTCTCTTGTTACCTCACCCTGAGCCATCAGGTGGTTTCCTTCAGCAGCTACCATCTCGGGGCTGCTTCCTTCCCACTGGCCCAAGACACGCTTCTCCAAAAGCATCTCCAAGAATTTATCTGCTCTGAATTCTCCTGCTGGTGTTTCGACAGAGGCTCCACAGAGGCTTTCAATTTGGTATGAAAAGTAATTATTGCCAGGGTGCAGTTTAGCTGTTGTGTTTTACAGTGCTGGTAAGGTTAAAAGAAATAATAATAATAATACAAGAAAGACTCAGCCAGAGTAACTGCCTGCAACATGCTATTTGCATTTTTAAGGAAATACTTCTTTGAGACAGCTTGGGTGAAAGGTCGGCATTTGCATATAAATGGAAAAGAAAGTGTGTGATGCTGGAAGTTACATCTATATTATTTTCTCAGCAGTGAGCTGCTGTTCTGGAGATTAAGGGACGCAGTTTGCATTTAGCTTTTGTTGAATAGAGAAGGTACCAGGAAAGGCAAATTAGAACAAAATAATGAGGGAAATGTACAAGGAGAAAGAAGCAACATCCTGTTTCTGAGAGATGCTCTCCTGCATGGCTGACACCTCGCACGGCCGCTTGCACGCGCGCTGGGCACGCGAGGGTGAGCGTGGCTGAGAGGGGCTCCCTTTGCACGGACAAAAGGCTGGGTGCTGGGGATGACACCAGTGGCAGGAGGGGTCCCTGCTGTCAATAAGCCTGGCAGAAAGGAGGATGATGGTGCACATCATTTGGAAGTGATATGCTGGGGTTTGTTTGTTGGTTTTGTTTCTTTGTGTTTTTATTTATTTATTTATTTATTTTTAAAATATTGTTATTTTCTCTTTTCATTCAGGCTCAGGTATGTTTGGAGAGGAATTGTCAGCCATCTCAATGAGGTTCCTTCAGTTGAAGTAGGAACATTCACACTTTGTGGCTGGCAGGGCAAAGGCAGGAGGCAGGGAAATCCACAACTCAGGTCTTGCTCTTGCCTTGAAGGGGTCCCACATCCTGTGAGATTTTCTAGGCCCTGCTGCTGCCCTGGGCCTTGAAAACACCAAAAGGATTCTCTGGTGGAGAACCCCAGTGCTTTGTTTCCCCTCTCGTTGGTGGCCTGGCTTGCCACACTCAGAGCAGCTTTGTGCTTTGACAGCTCCCCCATGGAGCTGGGGGAAAATTGGACGTTGAGCAATGTTCACTCTTTAATCTTTTTGATCAGTACTTAAGAACACCATGCAGACAGCAGCGGTGCTGCGGGCACGCGGCTTTTGTTCCTCTCTGGAAGAGTACACAAGTGCTGCAAGGATGGAAGGTGAAAAACACCTCCTTTTGTACCTTCTGCTGTGTCCTGCTGCTGCTTACAGTGCTGCTGCCGCTCGGTAGGGAAAGAAAAAAGGCTCTAATAAAAACTCTTATTAACTGGCCATGAACACTGGAGCATGAATATTGCTCTTAATGAGGAGACACTGTAGCCTCATTTGCTTCCCTTGCATTGTAGGTGCACAGGGCTTCAGCTCCTGCAGCCCTGGGTGGTACAGAGAAACAGGAGGGAGTGTTGGTCCTGCCCTAGAGCACAATTTGGTGTGCAGAGGTGCTGGGCAGGGCTGGAAAGAGGACCCCAGATGAAGGGTGGCAGCACAGCCACTGCCAGGGTCTGGGGATGTCAGGTCCCATGGCAGGGTGATATCTGCACCCTGCTCCTGGTGGATTTTAAGCTTGTTAATGAATCCCACTACTGAGGGTTTTGCTCCCTCTCCAAGGAGCAGTTTTCCATGCTTCTTCCCATTGCAACATGTTTTTTTTTTGTGCTTGGGAAATTTGAATATTTTTGTGATTCAAGCAGCTGCTCACTGTCCTGTCCTACAGCCATGGGGAAGGGGTGATTCCCTGTTCCCATCAATGAGATGACAAAGAGTTTAAGAGCTTGCAAAGGTGCCAGGTATGACAGGACAAAGCATGAGCTGGCAGGGCTGAGGTGACCACAGGGGCTGACAGAGCTGCCTGGACAGGGGTGGCAGCTGACAGCATCAGAAGCAGGATGAGCCAAGAGGTGAGGTGGCAGGGGCTGGGAAGGAGGACGTGAGTCACTTGTGCTTCAGGCAGTGCTGGAGGAGGGAGCTGAGGCAGGGGATGCTCCCTGGGCTGCAGGAATGGCTGGGAAGGAGAGTGGCAGGTTGTGGTGGCTGGAAATGGGGAAGCAGCAGCACGATGCTGGCAGTGACCTGTCCTCTTTCCCTTGGCACAGTCTGGTGCTCCCCTCCTGTGTCCTGTGCCCCAGGACCCGCAGAGCTGAGCTGTACTTGGCTGTCAGCACCGAGCACCTCGGAGCTGTGCTAGTGCTGAGCCAGTGGCTCAGTGTGTCAGCAAGGCACGCTGTGCTGCAGGGGGCTGTTTGGCAGGGAAAGCATTGGAAAGGCTTGTTCCTACTGAAATCAAACCCTTCCTTTCCTTTGGGTAAGGGGAAAATAAAAGGTCAGAGCGTGCATCACAGATTTCGTGACGTCAAAGCGTGTGGTTTGGTAGCAGGGTGAGTTAAGCCAGCACTGTGTGTTTGTTGGGGCAGTGGAATCACAAATGCACTTCTCTGGTGCCATGAGCTGTTGGGTCTCTGGACAGCCATGCAGTGCTGCAGGGCACCCTCTGGCTCTGTGCTGCCAGGAGAGGAGCCACGGCCAGGAATGATGTGGGGATGAGCAGCAGAGAGCTCCTGAGCAAACTCTGTGAGCTGTGCAAACAGGCAGGGGTGGGGTCAGCTCCCCACAGCTCAGCTCTAGCTTTTAGGAGGAAACTACTCATGACCCCTTAATTTTGCTTTTTGTAGAGATCACAAACTCACTGGGACTTCTCCCAGGGGAGAACATCAAAGTTCAACATCCCCATCCTTGGAAGTGTTCAAGGCTAGACAGGTTGGACAGGGATGGGAGCAGCCTGGGGTAGTGGAAGGTGCCCCTGCCCATGGCAGGGGGCTGGAATGAGATGAGCTTTGCCCTTTCCAACCCAAACCATTTGATGATCTCCCTGGTGATTGCCCAGCTCCCCTCTAAATGTGATAAGGAAAACTATATTTAGTTTAGCAAATGAACAAAGTAAAACCACGATCCAGCCAGCCATGCTACATCTCCCATCCATACATCCCATCTTAACTAATTATTAAATCATATTTGCTGATAAGTATGAGATGTAATATCTATTACACAGCTGTTAAACCTCAATTAATATGTTTTAATGATCAGTCGTTTACTGTGCAATATACAATTAACATCCGGTATTAGATCTTAAATTAAATGCGTGTTTGGGAAGCTAAATTTGCAGCACTGAACACAGCCCTGCTGCAGTAAACAGAGATAATTGCCTGGAATAAGCAGCATTCCTGTGCCCTGAGAGGGGGCTAAACCAACACTCCTGGCATTGGAGATGAATGGAGGAGAATTGCTGAAGAAGCTGGGTTCTACTTTTTCAGTGTATTTTGATTCCTACAGAGGTTTTAATTCCTTTCCTTTGGAAAAAAGCACCCTGATGTAGAGCTGCTGTGTTCCTGCAAGTGGGAAGGTTGAGGTGTGTGGGGTGCCGGCTCAGAGGGGTCTTTACTTGGCAAATATTGGGCAGGAACGTGGGGCAATTAATTGTGCTGAATCCTGGGGCTGTGTGAGGGCGTTCAGAGCTGCAGCTTGGAGCTGAGACCTTAAATCAAAGATAAGGCTCATGTTACCTGTCAGCAGGAAAGCTCTCATTGCACCAAGGGCTTGGGGCCACGCAGGGAAGTAAATTCACTGCTGGTGCTCTCCAGGCAGTGGCCACAGAGCTGTGTGTGTGGGCAACAAACTGCAAACTCACAGAAACACAGAATGCTTTGGGTTGTGACCTTAAAGATCATCTTCTTCCAGTTCTCTGCTGTCAGGGACACCTTCCATGACTGCAGGCTGCTCCAAGTTCTGTCCAGCCTTCTTCCAGGGATGGGGCAGCCACAGCTTCTCTGGGCAGCCTGTGCCAGGGCCTCCCCACCCTCTGAATAAAGAACTTCTTCCTAACAGCAAATCTAAATCTCTGCTTTCCTCCTTGTCCCAGCACTATTCACTCATGTAAAAAGTGTCTCTCCCTGCTTTCTATAAAATGCAGGGATGTCAGGCAGCCAGCAGTGCAGAGGGGTGCAGCAGCCCAGGAGTGGCGTCTCAGATTAGAGAAGGTGTAAAATTTGGCTTTGAGATTTTTTTTAAAAATTCTCATAAAAGATGGGGCCACAAAATGCTCCCTTTGATCCCTCACACTGCTGCAGTGTGGCCTCTGAGAAGCGAGCCCACGTTGTCTGGTGGGATGCTGAGGGACCCAGCCTGCTCTCAGCATGCTGCTGCCTCGTTAACTCAGGATTCACCTTTCCCATGAAAAATGTGCTGGAGCAAAAATGAAGAAAAATTCTTCTCCTTTCCTTTTTCTTTTCTTACACTTGGAGGAACAAATGAAGATTGATATGTTTTTCCTCTAGACTTGCAGTTTAAATATGCAGTAATGCATCTTATGAGGAAAGGCAGCCTTCACCACCCGTGTTTTCTCTACAGAACCTTCCCCTCACTCCATCACTTTGCAATAGCAGGTGTAACCTCTGCAGAGATTTGGGGACAGGGTGGGGCTGCAGTTGGGGCTCCCCTGGCACTGTGAGGACAGGTGTGAGAGCTGACTCCCACCAGGCACCCCCTCCTCGTTATGTATTCATCCTCACCCCAAAGCTTCTTATGAGGTTTGTTGTGTTTATTTTTGGGGGACTTTTTTATGATACTTTGGAGGGCTAAATTTAGGGTTTTTTTTGCAAATTAATGTTTTCTTCTGTCTTTGAGAATTTGAAGTAAAACACATGAGTCTGATTATCACTCCAAATTGCTGTGGTCTCCCTGCAAATATTCCTCATCATCTTGTTTGGGATTGGATGAAGGTGACTTAAACATTTCAAGGAACTATTTGTTTTGTACCAGGATTCCACACTTGCAATGCTTTGGCTCACAGCTGTAGATATCCCAGAAAGGGACAGATAGATTCATGGTTTGGGAGAGAACATCATTTGGCAAAGGATGGTGGTGGCTTGTCATGAATGTTGATGGGGAAAAGCAGCCCAAGACTCCAGTGTGGGCTCCAGTCCTGCCTGGGTGGGTGGTACTGAGGAGGGAGATGGGGGCAAAGCTGGTGTTTTCCTTTGGGCTGTGATCCATCAGACCAGCTGAGCATCTAAGCAATTTTCCAAGGGGGTGTGGATGCAGGTGCTCCAGGCTCTGAACTATCACTGTCCAACCTCAGTGCCAGGAGGGGACCCCAGAATATGCTGCTCCCTCTGGGATCTGCTTCCCATGGGCTAAAAAACACATTTAAGGCAATATCCCACACCTTGTGGGTGGCCCAGGCAGGGGTTAACAGACTTGTCCTTCACATAACCAGTGAGCTTCCTTTCTGCTGAAGCCAGGATCTGGAGGGAGGTGGAAAGGGCAGAGCCAGCAGTGCAAGCTGATCCTCCCTGGAGACCAGATGCATTTAAGCAGCATGGGATAGAGGAAATCTGATTCCAGTGTTGACAGAGCTGTCTTGGCCATTCCAACTGGGCTGGGCAGAGGGTCTGGAGCAGGCTGGAAGGCCTCTGAGTGTGGCCAGCACACCTTCAGCCAGGCCAAGGCTCCTTGCCCAGTCCTTTCCCCCTTCTTGCTTAAAGGGATGAAGGCATGGGACATGAGGATGCGGCTTTTGGCAAGGAGGAGATGGCACTTTGAGCCAGATTTAGCCACAGCATCTTCCAGGGTTGACCATTTGCCTGTGACTTGTGCTCACATGAAAAAACAGGCCCAGCGAGGACGAGTCTGCACGTGTTGCTAATTTTTCCCCGTTGTGGTTGAATGTCATGCCATCTCTTCCTTTCAAAAATCTATCTTTCAGGTTATCCAGGATCCATTGTGTGTACAGTTTAACCCTCTCTCTGCTCCTGCCCCTGCTACATCCCATAGAGGAAGCTCCTGGTTTAAAATGTGCTGTTGGGGAAAGGATGCTGAAGGAAATGCTTTAGATAAGCAGACAGGCAGTGCTGGCCCATGAGTGTGCTATTGAAACATCTTTATTTCTTCTTATTTGATATTTTCCCCCTCTGTTCTCCATTCTTCTGTCCATTTCTAGCTTCTTTCCCTCATTTTCCTTGGTTTTCATCATCTGCTTGGCCATCTGTGCCTCCCCACTCCCTTTCCTCAGAGCTTCTCTGAAGAAGAATAATGTTTCAGCAGCTCTTGGATTTTGTCTGCAAGCCTTGAGCCTTTTCTGAAGGTCCAGGCCAGAGCACAGTGCTTCAAACAGGATTTGGAGTGTCTAACACAAATGATTCTCCTGTGACACATAGAAAAGCCTCCCCAGCTGCCCTCTTGGCTTCAGAACAGCTGTTTTAGGACAAATACATAAAGGTGGCTTTGACAGTCACCTATCTTAGGAACAATTTTGGATGTACATCACCCTAAGATTGAGTTATCCGAGTCTTTCAACATTAATTTTCAACTGTTAACATTGTGTTTTCCAACACTGCAGAGCTGCAGTGTTTGGAGTAGGCTAAGGGTGGAAATTCTTTATGGTTTGGGCTTTCTTTATGCTTAGGGCATGGAAACCCTCAGGATTTGTATGGCCATTAAAAAAAGCTGGCAGGGAATAAATACTGCATTTCTACCTCTGGTTGGTGCTGCTGAGGGGGTGCTGGGCTGGCTCTGGGTCCTGACCCCATGTTCCTCTTTCCCTCCCCAGAAAATGAGTTTCGGGGTGAGCTGCTGAACCAGAGGTGGACGTGTGGAGAGAAGATCAGCAGCTGCGAGGGAGCCGCCGGCCTGCACGGCACACACATCAAGGTGAGTACACAGGCAGGGACATTTTTTGGACAGTGACCCCCCCACCCCATGTGTTGGCCATGGGACAAGGGCCACATGTGCTCCAGCTCCTTCTGGACCAGCTGCTCCTGGGGGAATGGAGCCTTTCCGGTACCCACAAAGTGATGGGCAGGACTTGGAAATCTCTGTCTCCGTGCTACAGCCAAACCTCCTGTATAGTGAATCCGGGCAGGGAGGGCTTCCAGCTGTCAAATTTTGGCTTGGAGTCCAGATATTTAAATCCTTGCCTTCCTCTCCGGTGCCATCCTTCAAGGGTGGCTCAGATCTGGGTATTTAGGTCACTCCCAGGCCTGTTAAAATAGGCCCTTTCTCCAAGGCGCCGGCTGGTCGGAAGGAGCCCCTTGAACACCAGGTGAAGCTGTGGTGCCTTTGGAGGGGACAAGTGAGTCATTCATCCCCACCGGGACCCTGGACAGCTCCTGGGGCTCAACACAGCCACTCATTTACTGCTGCAGCTGTGCCTGATGAAAGAGGTACAGCCAAGGCTGTCAAACCTCCCGGCAGATTCACTGCCAGCAGATTAGGAAGCTTTAATTAAGCAGAGAACTGGGCTGTTCACTGCACAAATGGTGCTTCCTGTCCTATTTTGGCCTCCCAGTAGTCAGGCACCGTCTCCAGTGAGTGGATGGACCCACCTGGGTGATGTGGAAGCTTCCTTGGGTGACTGATGTTGCCAAGTCTTCCTGCATCCCTAGATAAACCAAACCCCAGGAAAACCCCAAACCAGCAAAAAATCCACACTTAAAAACATCCTTCTTCACTAACAAGCTGTCAGCTGCACGCAGGTGTCGCCAGGAGAGCTCACACCTTCTTAGAAAGCAGAGTAAGCAGTTGTTGCTATATTTAAAATGAGCTCAATTAAGGCTTTTCTATTGAACCTGCCAAATAAGCACTTAGGTTAGATTTAATAAGATTGTCGTATGTTAATAAAGTAATGATTACAAAAGGTAACATTCCCAGTACCTGGCGCTCATCTGGTGCTCTGCCTCTAACAAGCACATCACGATTATTAACTGTTCCTTGCAATCCTCAGCTCTGCTTATCTGTGCTTTATCTGAGTGCCAGGGGTGAGAGGAGGGGATGGGGAGGGGAAGTCTGGAGGGAGCCTGTGTGAGTGTGCAGCCTCCTTACCTCACGGGGGGAGAGGTCCTGATCACTCTCTAACCTCTGGATCCACATTGTGTGCACACGCTTGCACTTCTCTGTGTGCTCATAAATATATATTGTATTTAAATGTACTTTTTCATGCCAGTCACAGCTCGTAATCCACAGGATGCGCAGCGGTGAAGGACAATGGGATGTGGGGCACGTTTACTTATTTATTTTTTTCCTCTAAAGAAGTGCAGGCATGGGATAAAATTTCCCATGACAGGTTTGAAATGAGATCTCTGCAGTGCTGGGGAGAGCTGATCTCTGCATGGAGCCAGCTGAGCCTGGACGCTGCTGCCAGGGCTCCTCCTGGACCACGGTGTCTGGTGGCAAAATGAACCTTTGTCTCCCAAATCTCTATTTTCCTGTGCCATTGGGATCTAGCTGGGAGGTAGCTGAATAGCAGGCAGGTTGTTGGTGAGGGCTGACTGCTCTCAGCACAGGTGAGGGATGGTGGTGGGGCCACCAGAGCCCATCCCTGCCTTCCCCTTCGCAGAGATGCATCTCAGCAATCCCCTCACAGTGTGCCACTTAAGGATAATCTCATGGAAAAGGCGGCTGGCTTATCACAGAGCTGGAAAAAAATGAGATTGAGGACCTACAATATTTTCCCCCCCTCTTCCCTACCCCTTCCTCTGGCACAAGAGCCATTGGCACTTATGGAGCCACTTAGGTCTCCCTGGCACTGAGGCTGTGCCTCGTAGCGCTCCCCAAGAGTGGAGAGGAAGGTGTGTGTCAACTTCAACCACGGCCTCTGGAATCACCCAGCCTAATGCTGGGCTGTCAGCGCTGTGGAGGCAACGGTGCAGCTGTGCCTGTGTCAGATGTGATGCTCAGGAGCAGCTTTTTCTGCTCTGCTTCCCTCGAGTGTGGAGGACACTGCTGCCATCGCTGCAGAGCGCTCGGGCAGCGCTTCACTCGCAGCACTGGCTGCTTTCAGAGGGGGGCTGGACCCTTCCTGCAAATGTAAAGTGACAGCACGGCTTCAGGAGGATGTTTGTGACACAGCTGGAGTGTCGGATTGGAGGTGGGTACAAGCTGTGGGTTTGCATCTCAACATGTCAAGGCAAAATCCTGCCCCCCTCCCCGGCTGCGGGCCCGGGAACACCGTGCAGGGTGTCCTTTCCTGGAAGCAGTCAGAGCAAAAGGCAGACGGGAGCTTATTCAGCCGAGAACAGGACTCACAATAGGTGGAACGTCAGGAGGATTTAAATCAAGCAGCTAGGAAGACCCTAAAGGAAGAAGAGGGAAAAAAAAATCCTCCTAATCTCAGAGTGTGGTTATAAAATAGCAGCTGGGAGCTACTACTGAGTAGCTTTAAAAGTAGAGGCATGTTGTTGATCAAGAGTATTTCTTCCTCTAACAATCTTTATTTACTTATTTTAAAAATTCACAGCTAGAGAAGGTCCAGCAGGACAAAGTCCTCCTCTTTTTCTGCAATGATGCCATGGCACTTTACAGAGAGGAAAGGGGAGAAATTTGGAGACCCAGATCCAGGTCTCTCCACCTGTGTTCAGCCTGCAACAGCCAAAGAGGAATTCCTCATAAGAAACAAAAGGGAGGTGAAATCAGGATAGGCCATTCAAGCCCATCCTCACTGAGAGGCAGTTTTGCTGCCTTTTCCCTTGAGGAGCTAAAAAAGGGACTCCTTGGATCTTCAAGAGGGGAAGACCAAGCAGAAATCCTCTTTTCAACAATTCTGTAGGAGAAAATGTCATTTCTTCTGGCATTTTCCTTCTGCTGCTAGGCAAATATAAGTTGAGGGGGTTTTGAAAACTAAAAATAGAGGCAGTGTGTGTCTGTCTGTCCCTCTAAAGCTCAGATGCTGCTTCTTGCAATTGGCATTTTGCTACATCTACAAATAAGCACCGATGGAAGCTCTGCTGCTTTCAGTGTAAAATAAATATTCCTGCTGAATCCTCACCTCCCTTTGTCCGGCTGAAGGGGTTTTCAGCGTGTTTATTTTCTCTGAGCTCTGTGGTGCTCTTGAATACATATAAAGTATTACTGCTGACCGGGGGGAATTTCAGCAGGGCCTTTAATGGCAGATTTGCATAGAGCTGTCGAAGCCCAGGCACACCTGGGCATCAGCACGTGCTGGGTTCCCAGTGGGTTTGTGTTCTGTTATGTTCCTCAGGCTTCCACTGGAAAGGAAATGTGTATTAAGACAAGAAGGAAGAAGAAAATGTCAACCCTGTAGGTACTCTGTAAAATGAAACTTCAGATCCGTGCTGTATTGCTGTCGTGGCAGCAGAACAAGACCTTGACTATGGAATCTGGCAGTTAAAATTCACATTGTGCTCAGGTTAAACTCTTTTTCAAGTTTATCTGTCTGAACATCATTGATTTAAGTCTGCAGCATTGACAAACTACCATTATAACTTGTATTCTGCTCGTGTCAGGGAGCTCCTTAGTGCAGAGTAAACAGGATAGGGGACATTTCTTACTTTTAGAGAGAAAAGAGGGGGAAAAGGGGCACATAGAGATGAAGTGATGTTCCTAAGAGTACCCTGACTGCCACAGGCAGAGCAGTGATGTGAATCCTGGAGGGAATACCCAGCACAGGGTCCTTTCCTGTAGTGTTGGGTTAGGAAACTTTCTAGATGCTGATTTGGATTTAAACTTAGAGATAACCCATGGATGAGTTGAGGAGGTGTGGAATGAACCTCTGTCTTTTCCAGACAGACTAATGTGCTTGTGACTGGCATCTGGCAGCAATAATTTGTTTGCAGGTTTCCTTTTGGACTGCTTTGTTTTCATTCAGTTAAAGCAATAAGACTGAAATCCAGACAGCTCCTCAGCCTGGCTGTTATGTGAACAAGAGAGAGACCTAATGAAAATACCCTGTCGGTCTTCAGGACTGCAAACATGCACTGTGTGACCTGAAATTTCACATTAAAACGATCTGTCTAGAGGGCTTCTGGCTGAGAAGGCAACAATAAAGGACAATGGTTTCATGTAACCTTCCTGCATCTGAGCCTGATATCACAGAGGCTCCAGAAGCACAGTCAGGGCTCTGCCAGTTGTTTAAGTTGCCTGGGAGGAGCAGGGGCTGAGCTCTGAAATGGATCTTATTCCTGGTGTTTCTGCACTTTGGAGGGAAATGAGGATTTTTGAGGACGATCCTGATGTTGGTTTAAGCAGAAAAAAGGAGCTTGATGGTAGAAAACAGAATCTGTGAGGGCAGAGCCCACCCCATCCTGATGGTGATGAAGTGAAACATTATAAATACACAGCAGTGAGGCTGTGTCAGGATCTCTACACAAGTAAGGGGGTCTTCCCTAGGGGGAAAACTCCCAATAATTTAGAAGTTTGGGGTTGGGTTGTTTGTTTGGGTTTTTGTGGGTTTTTTTTTTGGTATAATAGGCCAGGCAAGGCAGCCTATTTGGCTTTTCTGTTCTGTGGTCCTCAGCAAGGTTGGGTCACCAGGTGTCCCTTCCAGCCCTGGGAATTCTGTGATTCTGTGGGTCTGGCCCTGCCTTAGGTGGCTCCTGTCCCCTTAGCCCATGTGGTGACTGAATCTGCTCCTGTCTTCCCAGGGTGTTGATCCTGGTTTGAAAGAGGAATGAGAGGCCATGGGAGGAATTGCTCTGTGCTGTAGTGCAGAGCCTGGATGCCAGCTCACACGATATTTAACTCCTGAAGACAAATGTAACCTGAAATGCGATCTCCCCTATTTATAGATAAGAAGCTTGAGCTCATCCCACCTGCCTGGCTAAGAAAAATGACATTTTGCTTTTCTTTTCCATGCTGTGTGGGTCCCAGCCCCTCTTTTTTGTCCTGAGCTGGCCCCTCACAGGTGCTGCCCATTGCCCTTCCCACAGCCTGACCTTCTCTGCCACTTTGATCTGCAGGAAACACATACTGCCAGGTCACCACCCCAGCACACGCCAGTTCCCTGTGAGAACTGTCAAAAGAGGAAAAAAAGAGAGAGAAAGAAGAAAGAAAAAGCCCTCTCTGGGATTCCTGTTGGTTGGTTGCTCCCAGCAATCCGAGGTGCCGTTGCGCTGGCGGCGTGCGGCGGCATCAGGGAGCGAGCTCAGCGCACGCCGGCGTTGAAAGGCTCATAAATGTAATGAAGTCCCTGTGACACCTGCTCCTCTCCACACTTTAAACGGGAGCCATCGGTCCGCAGGGAACTGGGGCTTTAAAAATACAAATTATAGTAATTGTCTGCTGTGTTATTGGGAAGATTGTAATAAATGTGGAGCACAACACCGCCGTGCCATGAGCTGAATGCTGACAGGACGCATAAATTGCTCCAGGTTTTGATTCCCCTCACCACCCCCATATTTTTTTATTTTTTTCTTCTTTCCTCTCCACCATCCCCATCTAACAAATCATTGCATGTTAATATTGAATTTCTGGGAGGTGGCAGTGTGAAGGAGAGAGGAGCTTGGGGAAAACTTCATCCCTCTCCTGAGGGGTTTGTAGCTGTGATGCCCCAAGGGCTGGGGACCTTAGTCCCCTCTCCCTGCCTGCTCCAACAGCCTCCCTCCCTCTTTGCTGCTCCCAAACCTCAGGGAAAGCACCAAGCAGTGCCTCCTTTGCAGGTGAGAACCCCTGGCCCTTGTGCTGGGAACTGGGAGTGGCATTCATCAGGACATTTTTAGGGTGCACACAGGGACTCAGCAGCACGTACCCTACGTGCTCTACATCCATGTCCCCTCCTGCCCCTGGAGCAGAGAGAGCAGAGATGGTGTCCCTGCTCTATCAGGGCTGATGGAGCCATGGAACCTCCTCATTTAGGAATGATACAGGAGCTGGTTTGTTCTTTCTTTAACTGGGCCTGTAGAGGACATTCCAAAGAGAGTTTGTCTTTATTATGTCAAATCCCACTTGTAAATGGTTCTTTCACCTCCTTTTCTCTCTCCTTGTTATCTCTGGAGGAAATGTCCCACATGATAACGCTGCAGTAAAACCCAAATTGTCTTCCCAACCTTCCAGGCTCTGATCCCCTGCCCTGCTCACACCCTGATCTTGCCATTCCCCCTTGGCGTTTACTGCCAACCACTCCTGCCTGCAGAGAGAGCATCTGCATCGAGGCTGAGATGTAAAACAGTTCTTTGACCACTTCAGCAGCTCCTTTGACAACTTTAATGAAATCCCATTTATATTATTCCAGCCGCATCTTTGTGCCGTGCCATGGAGGTCCCTGCTTTCCTGCTCCCACCTCCGGGCACTGCCTGCTTTCAAAGGTGCTGGACCCCAGAGGTGGCTGCACTTCAGACTTCTGCTACCTTGTGGCATGTGGTGATGTTTAATTAATATCCAGAACTTTGAAGTCCCCGATGTTACTTATTCATGCCCGTGTTCCCTGCAGACCTCGTGTTTGATGTCCACGTTGTGAGTTATTTAGATGCAGTCCTCTTTGTGGCAAATTTAAGCAGAGAGGAGAGGTTGCTCTTTAGGGCACTTGTGAAAAATTTCACTTTACAGGCAGGAGATCTGCTCAGACACATATTCAGAGATTTCTGATTCTTTGCTGGCATTCCACACAGGTGCTCACAGCAGTTCTGTGCTGTAAATCCAGAGAAATCAGTTCTGCCCTTAACAAAGGCTACCTCAGTCACAGCCAATACATCTGGGTGTTTGTCCCCCTGTGCTACAATGTCCTAACTGTGTCCCAGGATGTGGAAAATAATTTAAAATTGCTGGATCTGGGCACTGTGTGTTGAACAATAGCATTAAGGTAAGAAACCTTCTCAAAAACACAGGAAAGCTTTCCCAGCCACCCAAGTATTTACACACAAAGCAACTACCACATACAAGCTTGTCCTTTATTGATGATTTTCTGGTTATCTTTCAGTAATGATTTTTTTCTTTCTGTTGCAGATGAGTTTAGAAAATGATGATAAGAGAGCACGCACGCGATCCAAGTCTATCCGAGGTGAGTGGGAGCACTGGGCTCTGCACACCTCAGCTCCCTGCTCTTCCCTTCTTCCAAACAGCCTTTGGTTTTTCAAGTCCAGCCTTAACTCACCAAGTTATGCTCACTACCCTTACCCACTGAAATTTATCTAAAAAACCTGCAAAAGCCCCAACCACAAAACTTTATAGGTCCTTACAATATTTAACCCTCCTCCTCTACACTCAGCTGAAGGAAAATAACAAGCAAATAAGGAAGAAAAGCCCCTGTGCCTGCTTTGCTGTAGGGGATGGCAATCACTGGAGCCTCAGATCAGCTCCCAGGGCTTTCATCAGGCTCACTCTGCCAGCGGCTTTGAAGTCTCACATCTGAGAGCGCCTGGCAGAAGTAGCTCATGCTGGAGAAGCAAATGGGCCATGCCCCGGCAGGGATGGGAGGACAAACAACTGGTTACTGCAAAGATTGACGGGGATTTATTTCCTGATAAAATAAAGAATAATAGAAGAACTGAAATTCTTTGCATGCTTTCTCTGTGGGAGAAGGCGAGAGGCTGTGACAGAGCCCAGGGTGTCACCTCAGGTGACACAGACATGTGGGATGGTTGCACAGAAGCCTCTCTATTTTTGGGTACATTTTTGTGGTTATCGATGTGACGAGTGACAAAGGTGGCTGGAACTGAGGAACCAACAAGGTTGGAAAGGTGTGATGGCTGCAGGTACTGCAGCTTCATCCTACAGCTTGGCTGGACCACCTTCCTTTTGTCCTCACCTTCCTCCTTGCTCTTCACAGCATCTACACCCTTTAAAAACAAAACCAAACCCAGATGTTGCCAGCTGTGTTGAACTGAGCTTTTGAACTGAGCTTGAATAGCTGGATTTCACTGCTTTGTTGCACACACACAAAGGTGCTCGTTCAGGTTGCAAATGAGAGCTCCCTGATTCTATTTATTTTCTCACACCCTGCCTTCCCCACTCTTGAATCTGGTTTCTCGATGTGAAAGGTAATTTATTGCCTGCACCCTGGGACTCGTCACTGCCTCCAGTTTGTTGAAGCTTGTGAGTCATCCCACTGGGAGCTGGATCCCAGGAAACCCAATTAGCTCAAACAAATTGAGCAAACGTGTTATGGTTTTTAGCCTGGGCAAATTTGGACTTGTGCTGAGGGATTTTTTTTTTCCTCTCTCCTTTATTTGGATTCCTGGCTGGATGTAAGGTTTCAGCTGCAATTTGAAGTTGTTGTATGTTCTTGTTGTGAGCAGTGAGAAGCCCTCTTATTCACAAGTGGGGAATAATCCTTAAAAATCCTACAAACTCTTGTTTACCCTATACCCCAAGTAACAAATCCCCACCATATGTCTGAGCATTGGCAGGGGCTCCTGCCTCAATCTGATGGGACAGGGAGAGGAGAAAAATGCTGATTATATAGAGGTGAATGCAGCCATTGCAGGAAAACAGTTGTGAACTGTGGAAGAAGAAATTGATGAGCAGCTTTAAAGGGCAAAAAGAGAGATGAAGGCATGAGAAAACTCGATCTTTAGAAGTGTTTGAGTTACATGCATGCATGTCAGAATAGTTCCATTGACTTCAAAGTCATCACGGATTCAAAGAGGAGAGGTAGTCCCTGATGCTGCCAGTGTGCACTCACCTGCTTGAAAATCAGCACAGGCGTGAGGATTTACAAGGCAGGATTATAATTTGCTACAGGCTGGCATGCAACAAAGAACATCAGGATACATTGGCCCTTTATTTTCAAATGGGATGTCTGGGGAGGAAGTAGAAACCCAGCTGCTGGCAGGAGGGTTTCAGTTTTGGGGGGTCCAGGCAGCTCTGGTTTGTTTCTGACCTTGTGTTTGTTCCCATTGCTGCATCCTGCCCTTCGCCCAGTGCCCACGGAGCTCATCGGCCAGGAGGTGAGGTAAGGACCCTGCTCCTCCTTGGCCATGGGAGGGATGGGGGGCACGTGTGGGACTGGCTTGAGAGAAGCCCCTCAGCTGGGAAACCCGGGTGAGGGGAGAAAACCCGCGGGACTAATGGGGTCTTGCTGGGGGGATTGTCTTGGAGGTTGTGTCCAAGTCCTCAGGGTGCCACTAGAGAACACATCAGAGGAACCACAAGAAATGAAAACAGGAGCTCTGGATGAATCACGTTAGACTGGAGACCCTCCAGCCATCCGCTGCCCCACCCCAGATCTAAACCCCAGCCAAACCTAATGCCCATGCTTTGTGTTTCAGGATCATTGGGGACAACATCCTACTAACCAGAGGTTTTTCCACATATTTGTCATGTCACTTCTGGTGCCAGATGCTCCTTCAGCCCCCTGTCCTCTGTTCAGCCCCCCAACTCCTGTTGTCACTCATTTGGCAGTGCTGGGATGCCAAGAGCAGCAGCCAAAAGAGCAGGAGCAGAGCCTTTGCACCCTCCAGAGCTTCTCATTAGATGTGACAGCCTCCCCCACCTGTAAGCTCCCACTAAACCTTGCACAGGGGTTTATGCCAGAGGTAGGAGCCCTTAACAGGCACTGAGACAGGGGCTGCTTCTCCTTGCGGCCTCCCGCGTGTGTCAAAGAGTAATTGGACCTAAACCAACCCAATTTCAGAGCGTTTTGCTCCTCCACTCTCCTATTAGTCTGGAGAGCCGGGAGGAGCCAGCACTGGGCATGCCCCTTCTTTAACTTTTATTGCTGAACACTTGAGTGGAGGTGGTAATTGGAGCAGGTGACATATCTAAGGGGCAGGACAGAGTGCTCCACAAAGCCATCTCTGCAGCTGTCACCTAATTGCCTGAATAACTGGACGATTAATCGACTAATTGGAAGCAGGGCATCGTCTGCATAACAATAAGAAGCCCTTTTGTCAAGCAGATGAAGGCTGTGGAGAGGGGGAGAGCTGGTCGGTGTGGTGGCTCTTGAGGGATGGAGAGCAGCTTTAATAGACTTCGAAGCCCGTTTCTTCTTTCGGGACTCCTGCCAAAATACACGAAAACTCCCCAGTGGAGAGTGGGGAGGGAAAGCCTGGCCCAGAGCATGTAGAGCATCACCTTTGTGCTGACGCTTTTCAAAGGCATTAAATCAACAAAGTGAAGCCAGAAACATCCCAAATCGACACCTGCTTTGGCAAACCTCGGCTCTGAACCACTTGTCTCTTTCCTACATACTTTTTATGGCAGGCTTCATTTAACCACATTAAAAATGGGGTGATGGGTAATCCACTTTAATTGACACAGGAAAAATTGTAAAAGCCTGTAACATCTTCATCAGAGCTGCTCTTGTTTGCCATTGATTGCGGCCTTTTTCAGGCAAGTCACTGGTGACATAAACACTGCAGTGTCTTTTGGTGTGCAGTCACTGAAAGTGTAGCTGGGGCTGCTTGGGACACAGCAGTCAGGCCTGAGGGCAATTAAAATTAAATAGACTTTTAGATCATAAGCTCCCTCTTCCAATTGCACATGTTAGTGGGATGAGATCCTGTTCTGTACGACCTCGAGTGTCCTGCCGGAGAGGGGACACGGTGCTGTCAGGTGTGGTGGGGCTGGGGCTGTGTGTGGATGCCAGGAGAGCTGGGAGCCATCCCACAGGAGATGGCACTGGAGGATGTGCAGCATCACGGGTCCAAGCCAGGTCACAAGCAAAGGGGACAGCAGGAAGGGGGAACTTATCTGGAGGAGTCATGAGCTGCAGCTTCCAGGTCCCCAGAGCACAGTGTCCCCTTAGGGGATGTGGTGCCACCATTCGCCCTCTCAGCACTTGCTTTGCTGACCTAAAACCAGCCAGTCTCCCTGAAGGAAGGATTCCTACTCCCCTGACAGCTCAGCAGCACTGTCCTGCCCCAGTTTTGGGTTGAATCATAGTTTTTGGACACAAAGATCTGACTTGTGTTCTAGGGAGTTGAACCATTAAAAACCTGCTGGTGCTCCCAGAGCTGCTGCACCCATTAGTGCAGCCAGACCCTCCCTGTCCTCAGCTTTCCACAAGGGCTGAGCTCTCCTGAGAGCAGAAATTCCGAGTCTCTAAAGCCTGACTTGGCACTTGGTACTATTTAATGTTGTCCCATGTCTTTTACTCTGAGAATAACAGGCTGGCCAGATCCCCTCTGGGCTGGTGATGCCTTCTCCCTTTGCACTGTCATCAAGAGATTTCATTAGCACTTCCAACTTCCCAGGCTGAGGGTGATACAGTGCTAAATGAGGTTATTAATCCTACACGACTCCAGAATTCCTCAGACATCAGGCAACTCACTTGGGCATCCTATAATCAATGCCATAATCTGGTTTTGCCAGAAAATGTTTGCTTTAATGCTTCTTATCTGGGGCCCTTACAGCTCCTGGAGCTGGGACTAATTACCCCTGCAGGGGAAGAGCGTGGTCCCGTGCGAGGGATGCTCAAGTGAAGGCAGCAGTGGCTGTCAGCAGGCTGAGAGCTCCCTGCAAGCCTTTAACTCATCATCTTCTGCAGAGCAGCAGGAAAAAAAATGCAGGGATCTGGGAGATCTAGTCACCTAAATCCCATCCATTCCCCCAAAATGAGGTTTTGAGGATTTTAGTCCTGGGGATCTCCATGCAATGTGTCTGGCTAAAACCTCCTTGATAAAGTCCCAGTCTGCACTTCCCCAAAACACACACATTTCTTGCTGTAAGTGGCCCCAGTTCCCTGACAAGCTACCAGATAAGGGAAAATCCCATGTTTTTCTCCTGAGAGAAAGAAAACTGGAGAGTAGCAGCAGGGAGGCAGAGTGCAGTAGCTGTCTGCCTTTAAAAGCCTGCTCTCACACATGCAAATCTTTAATTAAACATACTCATAAAACTATAGCAAACTGTTCATCTAATTAAATGGGGTGAGTAATTTCATTAATTTTTAGCAAACTGCAAGGCTGCCCTCCTCCCCTGGAATTCAAAGGGACAAACAGAACCATTTGAAGGAAATTAACTTCCTGTTTGCAGCTAGCTTGTTCCTTGGGCACAGGACCTGCTTAATTGACTGTAGTTTATACAATCCTAATTAATTCTCCGAGTCCTCTTGCTGTTCCTGATGGCTGTTTGTTTCCCTCCCAAGCTGTCCAACCCCAGGCTGTAACGGCTCAGGACACATCCGTGGGAAGTACGCGAGACACAGAAGGTGAGGTGGGCTTGGAGGCAGCAGGGATGGAAAAATGTGAGCAGCAGACTCCAAGACAGGCGTTCACTGGAGAAAGTCTGGTTCAGAGCAGCAACCCAACTTGTCTGCCCCAAATCTTCTTGTTGCTGGCTCTCTCTCAGTCCCTAAGGGATCCTGGGGGGATCTGCTTCTCCAGACTCATAGCAGCCTTCCTACAAACCCCAAACTTGGCCAGAAGTGCCTGACTCAGCTGTCTGGGGCTGGTGGGAGCTGCTGATGGGCAGAGATTTTGGTCTGCCTGGTGTTTCAGTGGATGGGGAAGGCCAATGAGAACACATTGGCTGCCTTGGAGGTCATACAAGCCTTAACTGAGGGTTTTCATCACCCCATGAATCATGAAATTGGAGCAGTTGGTGAATGTGTCCCAGGGGCTGGTTCTGTATCCCATGCCTGGTTTCATGGTGCCCATCACCAACATAGTCCTGGGATCTGGCAGGATCCCAGCATTGTGCGCTGATTTCCAGAAAAACGTTGATGTAGTTGCAAAAAGTCAAGGTCTAAGAGCACATCTAGCCACAGAGGGTAAAACCAGGTTAAAAAAAGAATCTGGGGTCCTGGATTATTTTTGGGTAGTATTTGTGTGTTTTTCCCAGTTACTTTTGCCTGGCTGGTTGGGATGAGGTAGGCAGGCCTTTCTCACTCAGCAATGCCTCCTCTCTGCTCCTTGATCCCATCTGCAGTTTACAAAGCTGCCCTCTAGCCAAGAAGAGGAAACTTCAGGATGCTGAGGCCGAACATCTGGTGTCGAAGAGGAAATCCCATCCCCTCAAACTGGCCTTGGATGAAGGCTACAACGTCGACAGCGACGGCAGCGAGGAGGCCGAGGCCAAGGAGGAGTCCGGCTCCGATGAGTCGGAGGGGATGCTGGAGGAGGACGAGGCGGAGGCGATGGAGCAGGAGGAGACTCGCAGCCCTGAGGCAGCAGAAGGTGCTTTACAATTATTGATTGCAGAGCTGCGTTCTGCAGATGAAGAAAGGGCAGAAGTGTTAACAGCCAGGAGTTACAGCTCCTCTGAATTATGTACAGGATGGTTCCCTCAGTTATTGGGGGGACCCATTGTTGGGTAGAAACACAACGGCAATGGGTTAAGCTGAGAAGGCACAATGCCTCAAATGTCTTAAAAATGAGAGCTTTTCCCTAGGGAAAGACCCATGGAAAGCACAGAGGAGATTGCTGTGTGGTGGGGAAGGCAGCCAGGGTCCCACGCAGGTGCCATGAGGGGCTCAGCAGGATCCTCCTCCCTAGACAGATCTGGCCACTATCCAAGAGCAGAGGAGAGCCAGGAAAAGGACATGGATTTTCAGCTGGGGTCCTGACACTGCCTTGCTCACTGGTTTGGAGCCCTGGCCTGGGCAGCACTGGCAGCAGGGGTGGCAGTGGGAAGATGGTGTGGCTGAATCCTGTGTGAAAATCCTCTTTCTACCTGCCATCTCCAAATTCAATAAATTAGGCTGCTCCAGGGGTGGAACTGCTAGGCTCTGGTTTCAATTAAGTACAACACAGTTGTATTTTATGAGTTTATATAATCACTTTCTTAGCCTTCTTTTTTATTCCCTTTTCTTTTCTCTTCCCCCTCCTTTTCTCTTTTACACCTTTCTTCTTTTCCTCCTTTTTTCATCTCCTCACAAAAAAATCCTTTTTTTTTTCTTTCTTTCCCTATTTTCTTTCTTTTTCCCTTTTCCCTTCTATTCCTCCTTTCCCCACTTCAGAGAGAAGCCCAGCAAAATCAACCCACTACGGACAAAACACAGCAACAAGTACATCTGGGCCCAGCAAGGCCAACTATAGCAGCTACCAAGAAATAATCGCCAACTCTCTCCTAAACTTAGGCCAAATAGCAGAGGAAACCCTCGCCATCGAAGGGCAGCTGCCCGAAGCGGAGCTGCAGGGCTCCAAGCCAGCGTCCAACGTTGTGCATTTGGTCCATGAGGATGCAGGAGAGGAGCTGGTGGAGGAGGAGTGCGACAAGGAGATCATCATCCAGACGGAGGACGCGGAGGAGGTCATCGAGGTCACCAGCGAGCGCAGCAGCGAGTTGTGTCCAGAGCCCCGGGATGACACCAACGGAGAGGAGTCCTGCAAACTGGAAAAGGCTGAAGCAGAAGAAGAGGATGAGGAGGATGATGATGAGGAGGATGATGAGGAGGAGGAAGAGGAGGAAGAGGATGAGGAGGAGGAGGAGGAAGAGGAAGAAGAGGAGGAGGAAGAGGAGGAGGAGATGGCTCCTGAAGTGATCTGCGAGGAAGCTCCTCACACTTCTCAGGACCCCCAGAAAAGCCACTGTGAAGGGCAGTTCAGCCCCAAGCCCGAGTACTCGGTCATCGTGGAGGTCCGGTCGGATGACGACAAGGACGACGATGCCCGCTCCCAGAAATCAGCCGTGACTGATGAGTCAGAGATGTACGACATGATGACCAGGGGCAACCTGGGGCTGCTGGAACAAGCCATTGCCCTGAAAGCCGAGCAGGTGAAAATCGTGCGGGAGCCCAGCCGGCTGCCAGGAGAGCACGTGAAGCACTTCCAGGTGGAGGACAAACAGAACAAACCACTGGACAGCATCCGGAAGAGCTACTATGGCAAAGGTACAGCACAAACCTCTGTGTATCTCCCTCCTTCCTATCCCTGCTGGAAGAGCTGAATTTGTCTGCTCAGCACGGACTATTAGGCTGTTGTGGCGGGAGTTTACAGCCCACAGGGGGAATTCAACCACAAATCCTCAATGCCCAGAGGGATGGGGGCATCCTTGAGGTCAGCAGCGAATGCATAAAATCAGGGCGTCCTTTACACTGTCACAAGGGTTCCTCCCTCAGAGCAGAGGAATTGCTTGGCTAAATTGTCGGTTAACCTTGAAAATCTCAGCCTGTGCAGAAGGGCTGGTTTAAAATCCAAGTGGGTTTTAAAGTAGTGGTAGGATCTAAACACAGAAACATGAGGGTAGGGGCTTCAGCACCCCCTGGCTCTGAGCCAGGCTGCCTGCTCAGATGCTGTGAGGGGCTCCATGCTCCCAGCTGTGTTAGTTCCTCAAATCACTTTGCCAGCTTCAATTTTTGAAACTTCCAGTGTTACACTACCAACTCCAAGGAGAAAATCTCCAAACCCATAGGTTTCCCTCTGCTTGACTGGAAAGCTGGCGAGAAGCATCCTCAGCATTTCTTTCCACTTCTTCCCCTCTGAATCCACTAACCTGCTTCCTTCTGCCCTTTCCCCACAATCCTTAGATCCCTCAAGACCCGAGAAGCGAGAAATCAAATGTCCAACTCCTGGCTGCGATGGGACTGGACACGTCACGGGACTTTACCCTCACCACCGCAGCCTCTCCGGTTGTCCGCACAAAGACAGGATTCCCCCTGAGAGTGAGTTCATGGTGGGATACCAAGGGCTGCTTCAATTAGTCTGGAGCCTAATTTTCTCGGGGCAGTTTCTCAAATTACATGAATTTTATGACTGAGTCCCTAGAACAAGTCTGATGTTATTCCTCAGAGTATAACAAGAGTGGGATGGTGCTTTTCCAAGTTGATCCTGGATGCTGTTATCCACCAAAGTGTTATTGCTAATCACAGGATACATGATGGGGATTTACTTGGAAGTCTTGTCCTTCTTAAAGGATTTTTAGCACCATCCTGTGGAGAATGAGGTCCCTTCTCTGAAAATCAAAGAGGGTCTTTAAAAACACCTCCAGAGGTGTGTTAAGCAGAGCCCATCTTTACACTGGAAGTAGCATATTTTTCCCTACTTGGGACATTGTGTTGGGAAAAAAGGGATATTACTCTTCCTTGCTGTGCAAATATGGTGCAGGAAAGAAGGGGAGTGATTCATGATGTGCAGGATTGCTGAATCTCCTGTGCCCTAATCACTGCAAAAATCCCAAAGTGCTACACCAAGATTCACCTATTCTACAGAAAATACTTTTCATCCTCATAACAGATTTTTGTATATACATACGCACAGGCAGAGATTGTATTTCCACCTCTCTACCAGCATCCTAAATAGCTTTCCATGTATAGCTGCATAAAAATCAATGTTGTATGTTTATGATAATGGCATAATAGACCAAAAGAAAGAGGAGCCCTTCCTTATCAGTAATTTCAAAGTTTGCAGACCTGACATAAACAGAGAACTGGAAGAAACAAGGAGAAAGTACAGTTATCTTCACAGGCTGGAATGCAAGTAAAAATATTAATAAATAACTAACACAAGCTGTGGGCTTTACAAAAGCTTGCAGATCAAATTATTTTCTTTACTTTTAAGGTCAGCGCTGCAGGATGCAATAATCCTGAAGATTAAAAATAAAAAAAAAAAATCAAAAAAAGACTAGTCCTAAGGATAAAAGCAGAGTTACAACTTCAATCATTTAAAACTACCTGAAACTGGAGACCTGGTTCCATAACAGGGGTGGGAAGGAGGGGCTGAAAATGAGGAGAAAGCCCAAGCTGTGTGCAGAGATGCTAATTTAGTGTTGACCTGGGCACTGCTGCCTTGTAAATCTTTTATTTTTCCCTCTGCAAACTCTAATTACAGCATTTCACATTCCCTGATTTCTAGGAAACCAGCGTACAATGCTTGATGATTTTCTCTTTTTTTTTTTTTTTTTTCCTCTCTGATTTTTATTAAGTTGTTTTTCTTTCCCTTCCCTTCTCCCCTTCCCCTTCTCGCTCCGAAGTCCTGGCGATGCACGAGAACGTGTTGAAATGCCCCACGCCCGGGTGCACAGGACAGGGTCACGTCAACAGCAACCGCAACACGCACAGGAGGTACCGGCTTCGGATTCTTCTTACACAGCCACGGGGAGACAGGATGGGGGAATGGCTTCAAAATGACAGAGGACAGGTTTAGGTCGAAGGAAATTCTTCCTTGTGAGAGTGGTGAGGCCCTGGCACAGATTGCTCCATCCCTGGAAGTCTTCAAGGCTGGGTTGGATGAGGCTTGGACCAACCTGGGATAGTGGAAGGTGTTCCTGTTCATGGCAGGGGGGACTGGAATGAATTGAGCTTTTTCCTTTCCAACCCAATCCATTCTATAATCTACGATTCCATGGTTCTGTGTTGATGAGGGGCAAGGTGAATTGTCTTTTTACTTGTTCAATGTGGAGGAAGTAAACACTTTTCTCACAGGCTCAGTACAACTCTGGGTCCATGACATGAAGGTTTTAATGCTCATTCCTCATGCTTGGATTCCTTCTCTCTTTTTCTTCTCCTTCAAAATAACCCCCAACCAACGCTCACAGTTTATCTGGGTGCCCCATTGCTGCTGCTGAAAAATTAGCCAAATCACATGAAAAGCAACAAACCCAGTCTGGTGATCCTGCGAAGACCAGCTCCAATTCTGACCGGATACTCAGGTAAGGGGGACAGAAAGGCTCAGCTCCATGGCCCCACACTGCCCCAGCCCTCCGCGCCCCGCCACGCTCCCAGGAACAGCCACCACGGCTCCCTCCAGCTGTGTCTTGATACTGCTGAGTCCTGTTACTACCATCATAGGTCTCGCCAAGGTGGGGAGATATTTAATTGACGATCCCAGGGAGAGCACTGAGGACAATGAATTGCTTCTGTAGCATCAATTAATGCTGAGGCTACAGGCCAAAGGGTTTTAGCAGTGCAGCAGAAGGCACTTGTGCCGATTGCTCGGCAGCACAAACTGCCAGCGAGGGCTGGTTATTATATCAGCATTATAAGTAGGGTGGGCTTGGGGAGGGGGAGGAAGAGGAGGAGGAGGAGGTTTAGGCTACACACAAATCACTCCATGGCAGTTGTACATTAAAGTCCACCTGCTTTTCTTCCTTAGCTTGCACGTTTCAGAGGAGAGGAACCTGCCGCTCGTTTCCAAACTAGTCACATTAATTTTGATACTTTGCCCGCTCCCTCTTCCCAGGAGAAAGGGCTGTCTCCCATTAAGGATGTCCCTGATAGATGCTGGCTTCCGTAGCTGATGTGATTCATGAGGCTACAGATGGATTGGAATATGGTTGATTATTTTGCAACGAGAGCAGGATAAAAACTGCAGAGCGAGCCCCGAGCAGCCCTCCCACAAAGGCATCGAGCTCTGATTCATTTATTTATTTGCTCCCCAGGACTGCTGAGCACCCTGGTGCTCCAGCTCTCGCTACTTTAGAAAGGCCATTTAGGGCGATTACTTATTTATTTGCAGTGGAGCCCGCGCAGAGCGCTCTGAGCGCATCACGAGGACAGTCCATGCTCCAAGGAGCTCCCGCTCTGAAGACTCTGGTGGAAAGAGGTCACGGGAAGGAGAATAACAATAGACCATTTATATACAATTTATATGCCAGACAAATTGATTCATGATAGGCAGCCCCGTAGCAGCAGGTCTCTAGGAGGGGCTGAGGCAGGGGAGAGCCTCTGCAATGAACCTGCAGCAGGAGCTGAGCTGAACTGGGGTCCTCACGCCTTTGTGTGCCCCCTTGTGTCACGGGTCCCGTCAGGGAGCTCCTGCCCAAGTTTGTTCTCTTCTGGAAAATGCTGCCACACCATGACAGCCTGCAAGAACTTTGCGCTTGATGAGGTTGACACCTCGATGTTTTGCTTAAAAAGAGGAAAAAAAAAATGATAGAAAGGAAAAAAAGATGGAGAAAATAAAACTAGACTCTGAGAGATCCAAATCAGATGCAGACTTGCTGAGGGAGAGCAAAAGGGCTGTCACTGCCTCCTCGTCCCCAGTAAGCCTTTAGGAACAAGGTGCAGCGGTGCCCTCATTGTGTCTGGTTCCCTCTCAACAGTCACCTCATCAAGGAAAAGAGAAATAATTGCTGTTCATTGTTTCTTCCTCAGGCCTATGTGCTTTGTGAAGCAACTGGAGATCCCTCAGTATGGAAGCTACCGGCCCAACATGGTCCCAGCAACCCCCCGGGCCAACCTGGCCAAGGAGCTGGAGAAGTACTCCAAGGTCACCTTCGATTATGCAAGTTTTGATGCTCAGGTTTTTGGCAAACGCATGCTTGCCCCAAAGATTCAGACTAGCGAAACCTCACCTAAAGCCTTTAAATGTAAGTTGGGAGCAGGGATGGACTTGCTTTTTGCATTTTCTGCCTTTCTCAGCATGTTGTGAGGCTCTTGGGATCGTGGCTTTGGGGTAATGGGAGTCTCTTGGGGCTGAGCTGCTGGACCCTCCTGGGATGGGGAGGGTGAGGTGGATCCCATGGTGGGCACCTTTGATGGTGAGGGGAGCCCATGGCTGTTGGGAAAGCTTCGTTTGGAAGCTTTGGCTTTGGGAAGAACCTCGGTGGGAACATTAATCTGAGTGATGTCTCGAGGTGGGATAAGTTACACAGTTGTCCTCAGTTGGTCCCCGTTGCTTTGCAGCTCATATCTATTGATCTGGCTTTCCTCATCTAGCTAAATGGATTACAGTTTTCATCTCTTCCATCTTATATATGACCCATTCCCCCCATTTGTCTTTCCTGCTGTGCTCTGCTCTCCAGCTCTACCTATCGATCACCCACCTCTATCTTCCAGCTCTTTCCAATCTCAGCCACCCACCTCTGCTCTTTTCTGAGGACCTTGCACTGGTTATAACTCTGGGTGAAAATGAAATGGCTGAATGAACCCTGAGGTTTAACCAAAGGCAAGAGGGACACTGCATGGGGACACCGCCCTTACAAATCTGTTATTTGACACCAACTGTGCACTTCAAGACATTTATTGAGAGGCACAAAAAAAATATTTAGGAGCCAGTTTGTAGAAGTCAGCAGCCTCAAGAGTGCTTTCTGTCTGGCTAATCCCACTTCCACAATCCTGTTTAATCCTGATGCAGCTGCTCTCTAAAAAAAGTGCTCATACTTGAAAGCATCCCGGTTGTTGCACTACAATGGGAGCGCCCTTTATTACAGTACTAAATCTGTACAGGATCAGACAATGAAATTGGATGGAGGCCAGAGAGCACAACTGCCACTGTCATCCTGGGTTAGGGCTGATGGAAAAGTAATTTGTTTCCCAGTACAAGTGATTCTCTCGCTGAATAGATTGTGTTATTTGCAATATTAGCAAAGAATTTTCAGGGTAATTGTACTGACAAAAATAATTCCAGCAGACCCACTAGGATAATCCTTTCTATTTTTTCTCATCACTTATTTCACTAATTTGCTGATTGCGAGTCTATTAGTGGTAGAAATACTTATGAAATGGAAAAGCATCGCTGAGCCTACGGTGTGAAATTGAAATTGGCATCTCCCGATCCTGGATATTGTCAGGTTGGGCTGGCGGATACTTGCGCCCCGCCTCGGAGACATGGATTAAACTGGACAGGAAAACAAGCAGCCAGACACAAGAATAACCATGTGGGCAAACCTCCAATGAGTTAATCAAAGCGACAGGATGAATATGATTGCCAATCATAGCAGGGAAATCTGCTCCTTTCACTGAGAACTTATTTTAAAGAGATCTTCATCCAGAGGGATTTATATTCCCCTGCATGTGTGTGCATAACTCCCATTAATGTCAATATGCATTATATACGCACGCAATGAGGAAGAAAGCAGTGCTGGGGAAGATTAGTATTTTATAGTGTCTTATATTAGGAGTTTGTAATGGGAATAATGAAATCACTTTTCTCCGTGGCTGCATCAACTGAGGTTGGATTTGTTTTGCCATGATCAGGCCAAAGCTTATGTGTCTTCCCTGGGTGAGCCTCCCACTAAAGGGGGGGATGGTTTCCCCTAGAAAGGGCATGGTGGAATGAATTAAGAATTTCAAGATTTTGATAATTGATTAAGAATACAATCCTGTGACTGCTCTAAATCAGAGGATCTCCTGTTTGCATCCACTGAAACCACTGAGGGCCCCTAAATGGGATCAACTTCAAGTTTTATTAATAGGGAATTATTAGTTATTATTAGGGAAAGTTTTATTGTGGTTCACCCTGAGAAATACTTTCATTTCACAGGGTATGAAGAGGGTATGCATCTCCAGGCCGGCTTTGCTGCTGCTGTGACATACAGAAGCAGAGCAGCAGCGTGGCAATGTTCAGCTGTGCAATAAATCCTGTTACTCTGGCATATTTAAATGATATGTCAGCTGTCAGAAAATCCATATTTCACCAGTGTCATCCTTGGAAGCTCATATTTTATGACCATGTTTTTTCTATTAATGTATTTTTATAAATTTAAAGTTTTCAAACATGCTACTAGAAATCTCCCTGCAGACAAGTTATGGACAGAGAGAGAACAATAAAAAAAGAGCCAGTAGTTTTCTCTAAGCTTTCTCCTTTAACTGCTTCCACCGAGGAGCAGCTCTAATGAAGAAAAGCACTTGTGTTTTGGGTATTGATGGCAGAGTCAGTTAATGAATTAACCTTTCACACCAAGCACAAGCTGCAGCCAGCACTGCTCCTGTTGCACGTCCCAGGCAACAAACCAGCCCCTGGACTGGGAATAAACCCAGGAACTGTGCATACATTAACTGTGTCACACTGACTTAACCTTTCCCTGCTGCTCATGCCACTTATACATTAGCCTTGTGTTGTTCCTTCTCTTTTTATTCCAGCCAAACCTTTTCCAAAGGCCTCCTCCCCCAGCCACAGCCCCTCCAGCAGTTACGTGAAGAGCACTTCATCTTCCTCCACAGGCTTCGACTACTCCCACGACGCTGAGGCTGCGCACATGGCGGCCACCGCCATCCTCAACCTCTCCACCCGCTGCTGGGAGATGCCCGAGAATCTCAGCACCAAGCAGCAAGAGGCCCCTGGCAAGGTGTGTGAATGTGGCCAGGAGCCACTGCCCAGGGGCCAAACTGGAAATCCGGGGTGGGAGAAACACCTTGGTTTACCCTTCCTTTCATTTTGGTTTTTTTAAATACAGAGGGAATGCAGGCACTCATCCAAAATCACCCTTGTGGCTCCCCACTTTGGGTTTGGAGGAGGGAATCTTGGCTCTTAGAGTGGTGTGGAGGTGCCTTGTGGTTCAAATTACCCATGTGAGATAAGCATCAATCCCAAGCCAAGTCTTGGACTGAGGCTGGATATTAGGATAAAATTATGATTTATGATGGTCAAGCCCTGGAACTGGCTGTGCAGGGCAGTGGTGGAGTCACCGTCCCTGGAGGGATTTAAAGGACATGTGGATGTGGCACTTGGGGACATGGTTTAGTGATGGGCTTGGCAGTGCTGGGTGAATGTTTGGGCTTGATGGTCTCAGAGGGCTTTTCCAATCCAAACAATTCTGTAATTCCACGATTCCCAGAGCTGGTTTCAGCTGCTCCCAGATCTGTATCTGATGCCATTTCAAATTCCCCAATTGTGTCCAGTTTGATCTCCAACTGTTTTTCAGAGGAAGACAGATTTTCCCAAAGTCCCATGGAGCACTCCCAACCTTGGGCAAATGTTTTGAATGCCATAAGGCATCCTGATTGGCACTAGATGCCTGTGTTCAATCAGCTGAGTCAAAATGCCACCCTGCTGGTAGTAGAGGGGTGCCTGTGCATGACATGTTCATGAAATATTTAGGAAAGAGCAACCCTTTTTATTCAGTTCCTCCTACCTGACTGTGGAGAGGATGGGACATGAACACCTGCCCACTGCACTGCACAAGACAAACAGGGACAACATCCCCATGGGGACCTTCTGGCAGCTGCTAACATTGGTTGTGTTCCCAAACTTTCAGTCCATGGACATTGAGGTGGATGAAAATGGGACTCTGGACTTGAGTATGAACAAACACCGCAAACGGGAGAGCACCTTTCCCAGCAGCAGCAGCTGCAGCAGTAGTCCCAGCATGAAGTCCCCAGATGTGTCCCAGCGCCAAAACAGCACCAGTGCCACGAGCAGCACCATGACCTCCCCCCAGTCCAGCCAGACCTCCCGCCAGGATGAATGGGATGGGCCCATCGACTACACTAAACCAAACCGCCAGCGGGAAGAGGAGCCAGAGGAGGTGAGAGGTGGTTCTTGATGCTTGAATAACAGCTCAGGGGACACTGAATGCCATGTTTGCCTGCACAGTTGTCCTATTTTCCCTAGAACCCCCAGTTTGCTCTTTGAGCCACAGAAAGAAATATTCCTGGCTTTGCCAGTGTGGTCAGATATCAGCCAGGGAAAACCAGGCAGGAAGCAACTGCTCTTGGATTTGCTGGGATGCTCTTGCAAATGAAGAACCCAGCACTTTGCTTGTCCTGGGTCTGCAGTGTTTTCTTCATTGTAAATCCTGTCAGCTCCCTTGCAGCAGTGATGTTTTCAGGATGATTTATATCTGCCATTAGCAGCTACAGCCCTGCATGGCACGGATATTAATCCTGCAGGTGGGGAATCCAGCCATGACCCCCAGCTGGGGTGAGAGTTCTGGCTCTGAGAGCATCACCTGCCTCTCTGCCCATGGGGAGGCTGCTGAGGAAGAGTGTGAGGGGGTTGCACTGATCTTCATCCCTCCAAAACCGTGGGAAAGCCACGTGTAAATCCCTTTACAGTCGTGGATTACACATTTCTCCTAAAACCCCAGGAAATTACAGGCTGTTGGATCTCTGGTCTGGGTGCTGTGAGGTGCTTGCAGGGGGCTCAGGAGTGCTGGCAGTGCTGCACCAACCCTCAGCTGTGATGGACTCGGGATCCTTTCCCAGCACAGCTCAGCAGCAATGACCACACCACAACTCTGCCCCTTCCCTTGCAGTCAGAGCCTGCTGCTCACTCTTTTGCCTCCTCGGAAGCTGATGAGCAGGAAGTGTCAGAGGAGAACTTTGAAGAGAGAAAATACCCAGGTGAAGTTACTTTAACCAACTTCAAGCTGAAATTCCTCTCCAAGGACATCAAGAAAGAGCTGCTCACGTAAGTCCTGCCTTGTCTCTTCCTCCAAAATCTATTAATATGTACTTAGCCAGGATGGCTGGAAACAAAATTAGTAAATACATTTTAAAAATAAGAACTGTAGCTTTCTTACTGTGATTGATCTTACACATCCTCCTACAACTTCTGATCAAGGAGGCAAAATAAGTTCCTACATTACTTTGCAGTGATGAAGGGAAGCTGGATTAATGGACAGGGTTGTGGGAAACTCCTTTCAGAGCCAGTTTTTCCTGGTATTTTCCTGCAAGAGTGTTTCTGGCACGGTGATGGCACCTACCCAATGTGCTAATCTCCTGTTTCGAGACACTGGCTGATGTTGTGGAGCCAAGAGCACCCAAGGGATCTCAGCACCTTCTTGAAGGGGGTGTTGAACACAAGATGTCTCATTGAGAAGAGAGGATTTGTTGGCGTGCAGCAATAGCTCCAGCGCTGTGAGGCTGCAGGAACACAAAATGTGACCTGAGGCTGCAGCAGGTTTGCTGCTGTGTTGCATTTTGCATCGTAGAGAGACCCTTACCCAGCAAGCACACACCCAGATCTGCCCTGTTGGATGGAATATGTGCATCCACACTGATTCCCACAGGAATGGTAATGTCTAGGAGTCTGAGCCAAACACGGCAGCTTGGACCTGGCTCTGGTCTAACAGTGAGTCAGGATCAGCCTGGAGGCTGTGATGGGGAGGTTTCCCCTCCCAGGCATCCCAGCTGTTCCTGGCTTCTTTCCTGTGCCTCTGACCCTCCCACACATCACACAGGGAGTTGGTGGGCACCGTTTTGCTGATCTCATCCAACTCACTCGTTATCTGCAGGCAGGAGGCTGAGGGAGCGGCCAGGGAGGGAGATCTGTGGGGCAGAGCAGCAGCAGCATCTTCCCCAAATGAGCAAAGCTCAGACCAGCTGCCCTACACAAAGCTCTGCAGGGTTTTTTAAAACCCACCAGTGATGTGAACAGAAATTTCTGAGGCAGAGCCTTGAAGCCCTCCTGTGCTTTAATTTTATTGTGATGGTAGAGAAATGTCCTAAATGGAAACAGCCATAGAATAAAGAAACGGTGTCATGGGCAGCCCTGAGCCTTCCCTCTCCATTTAACATCCTTGTTCCTCTCTGGCCCAAGGGCTGTAATGAATTAGCTGCAGTTAACTCAGGAGCAGACTCACCCGCTGTGGGTGTTGCTGTGTGTCTGGGTGCAGTTCCTGTGCCACTTCCATTCCTCACCTGTATGTCCCCATCACCCCCAGGCACAGCCAGAGGTTACTGTCATTCCCTTTCGGCAGCAAACTGTTTTCTTTGCAGAAAGAAAACCGTGTGTATGCAAGGTTTTCTTTGCAGCTGTAAGGGCTGGGAGGAAAAAAAAAAATTATTTCAGAAAGCTGAAATGTGAAGCACCTTATCCAGATCTGAAATCTGAACTAGGTGATTCCTGCAGCCAGAGCTTCAGTGTGGCAGGAATCATCCAGCCCAGCAGCTGCAGCCAGGGGTGGCCGTGTCTGTCAGGCCATGGCACCCAGCAGGCTGCTGTCAGTCCCCTACTGCCACCAAACCTAACATCAGCTAAGGGTTTTAAACACTTCCTTTGCCTTTGCCACATTTTTTCCACAGTTTTTTTTCCAGATTGCTTTTAGGATCCTTATGATCCCTTAGAAGTAAAAAGGGAGGAAGGGGAGCTGAAAGGGAAACAGCTGGTTGATATCCATGCAGACATGGAAACACACACCAAGATCTGATGGACGGGGCTGGTGTCGGGGGTCTGGCAGCAGGACTGGACTGAGACTCCCCAGACAGACCCTGAGGGGGCTCTGCTGGCTTTGCCCACCCCTGGGTCTTGGGGAATCCATTCCTTTCCCACACTTATGCTCTTTGTTGTTGTTGTTGTTGCCCAGTTGCCCAACCCCAGGCTGTGACGGCAGCGGACACATAACGGGGAACTATGCCTCTCACCGCAGGTGGGTTGACATTTTTTCTGTGGTTTGAACTTTAAAAACAGCTTTTTTTTTTTTTCTTTTGGTATAGTTTGTGACCATGTGGATAGTTTGGTTCTGTTTCCTCCCCACTTCTGTTGCCCCTTTCCCTCCCCATACCCCAGCCCTTTTTCTTTTTCCTTTTCCTTTTTTTTTTTTTTTTTTTTGCTTATCCAGATATTCCATCTCTTCTCTTTCAGCCTTTCTGGTTGTCCTCTTGCTGACAAGAGCCTCAGAAACCTCATGGCTGCCCACTCTGCTGACCTCAAGTATGTTTGTGCTCAACTTGGAACTCCTTTTTTTTTCTTTATTTCCACCCTTTTTTTCTCTCCTCTCCCTTCCTGCCCCCACACCTCTTGCTCTGCTTTTGCTTTTCCATCCCCTCCCTTCTCCTTTCAAAGAGCTGATCAAAACCTGCCTGTGAGGAGCTCTGGTGGAGTCCAGCTTCCAGCTGCTGTGTTGAAGAGGCAATGGCTTTGAGGAAGGATAATTTTGGGGAGGGGGCTGGTGGCAGTGATTGGAAATAACTTGGACACCTGGCAGGTTTCCTCTGGGCACTGTAGACATGTTATTTTCTTTTTCACTTGGCATCTTTTCCCAAGCTCTTGTTGCCTAATTTGGGCCATAACCCTTTCCATTTAACATTTTTGTCCATCTCAAATAATCCAAAACCTGGATTTATTTTTGGGTAGAGACACAGCTGGGAACTCACCACCAGCACACAGCCAAGCCAACTCTTTTGGAGAACCTGGGATGCTATTTTTATGCCACTTTTAGGGGCTGTTTAGGATGTAGGGAGAGAGGTTCCTCTTCATTTCCATGATTTGTGAGGGAATGAAAGAGGGAGTGAACAAATGCTTGGTGAGAGCTGCCATGGTGACAAGGGCAGATCCTGTGCCAGTGGTCAAGGGCTCACAGAAATCCAAACTTCCCCATTCCCATTGCTGTTCTGAAAGGAGGAACCTGGTTTTGACATTTTTATTCAGGTATCTTCCTCTGAATCCCATATTCAGCTTTGCTGCTGTCTTCTCCTTTTCAGCAGGAGCTTGTTCTTCAAAGGTGGGTTTCCCAAACACTCTCTTAGGTTGCCTCCCCTAAAGAAAGGTGAAATTGTATTTATCTGGGAGCACTGGGGAGACCTCAATCCTCTCCAACCAATCTGCATCTCTGGGGTAGAGCCCATTGTGATTTTTTTTTTAATCATCTCTTTCATGGGCCCAGCCTATCCTTGCAGGTTGAATCTCCTCTGAGTTCCCTGAATTTGCTGAATCCAGTTTCTGGATCATTTAAACCCCGAGCTATTCATAACTACAACTGAGGAGCCTCCACTGAGAGTAAACCCTCACAAAGGGCTTCACATTGCACAGTCACCATGAAAAAACCCCAAAAGTGCTGTGTCCTGTGTGCAATCAGGGCTCCCTGGAGCCATAGGTGAGTCAGTGGCAGCCCCACTGGTCACTACAGCCTCTGTGGTGGCTCCTGGACTTCTCTGTGCCCCACCACCAGTGTGGGGCTGGTGCCAGGAAAAGTTATTTAACCACCTGCTCCTTACCACAGAGGTGGCAGGATTAGTTGATATGAATAGAATTTGCTGGTGGATGGCAAGGACTGCTGTGATTAGTGCTAAGTACACTTAATCACGCACTACAGACCATACACATTTTGAAAGGACCTCTTCAAAGAGCTTTGCTGAACTGGTGTTTCTCCAACAGTTTGAAAGAATAGCCAAGTGATCAGAAAATTGGTGTTAAAGATGTTAAAAGCTCTCCAGAGCAATGGCCATTCCCAGTAAGGGCCAGACAAAAGCACATGGGCTCACCCCTGAGCACCCATCCCATTGTGTCCAGCCTTGCTGTGCAGCATCCCATGTTCCCCTCTGGCACCCAAGGACAGAGCTTTTCATCAAAATACTGTGCAAAAAAGGAGACTTCTGCCCCCCAAAAAAGCTTGTTAATATTATTTCCTCAAATACCACTTTTTTTTCTATGTCCTGGTGAGGATGGGAGCAGAGGAGGGAGGAAGGGATTTTGAGATATTATAGATTGCACAGTCATAGCTTTTCAGAACTCCTGATAAGACCATGTCAGTGTTTCTATTATAAATTCTATTTCAGGGGTTAATATCCCTGATATAAAAAAAATAGCTCCAGGCTGGAACATGCAATAAAAGGTCTCTGTTGGTATGATTTGTCTCTAGATAATTAAAAATAAAAATCAAATTACTTCTCTCTCCTCTTTAAAAATCCTGAAAGGAAGAAAGAGTTTGGTGTTAGTATTTTCACAATTTCCTCCCTCCCTGAAGCTAGAACAACAGAGAAATAGTTTTGCTTTCTACTGTAACAGTGTAGAGCTGGGAAATATCACAGTCATCTCCCAAACCTGTAATTTCTAACTGAGTTGAAGAATTTGCACCCTCATTGAGGTCCTGCTGGATGTGTCCTGCTCTTACTGCACCAGACCTTTGTGCAATTATGTTTTCCTGGCCCTGAGCCTCCCTGTTACCCCTCTAGGACCAGGACATGTCCCTGCTCTCCTACCTAAGGTGAGGCGCCAAATTTTTTTGCCAGTGGAGATTATTCAGTGACCTGCAAATGCCAAAGTCTCCCTCAGAGCTGATGCAAAGAGGAGAATTTTGGTATTTTCTGAAAAAAAAAAAAAAAGAAAGAAAAAAAAAAAGAATACTTTTAAGAAAGTTGTTTTCCAAGATGCCAAACTAAAGTCACCTGTGTAAACCATTGCTGCACTGACTCTCAGGGGGCAGAGCACCAGTGCAGAACCACAGAATAGTTTGGGTTGGAAGGCCAAATCTTTGACCTTAAAGGCCAAACCCCCTGCAATGAGCAGGGACATCTTCAGCTACATCAGGCTGCTCAGAGCCAGCTTTGGGGAAAGCATCTTGCCTTTCCCAAGGGCCCTGACCTCGGGGGCTGCCTGTGCATCACCACATTTCCCATCATTTCACTGGCATGTCCTGGAGACACCCACCAGTCATCCCAACCAGCACTGGTGGCTTTAAGAACAGGGATGGAGAAGGTGGGGACACTGAAAGCCGCTCTCCCGAGGAGAACATGTGCTCTGCAAGCTCTTGGATGTGCCCTGAGCTTTGCTCAGCATCTCCCCCCCATCCTAAGGCAGCCCCTCCATCTCCTCCCCACACCCTCTCCCCTTCATCACTTGACTCACAAAGCCCTGGCTAATTGGCAGGCTGTTGTGCACATCCTCTGCAAACACTCCTCGCCTCTCCTCCTTGTCCCCATGACAACTTTTATGTCCGCTGTGTCCCCTACAGCACCGGGAGCAGATCTTTGTGCTGTGGTGCTTCACATCCCCTCACCGTCCTGTCTCTGAGCCCTTAATGATGTGCTGCTTAACTCGGGCCATTATCTTGGTGCTGCTGGGTGGGCTCACAGCCCCTGCCAGCCTTTGTGCAGCTTTGGGTGATCACAGCAGCCATCCCGAGCCTTTGCTGGATGCTCACCTGGAAACTCGGGGCCGTGGATGCTCCTTCAGAGGTGACTTTGTAAGGCAGGGCTGAGGACCGAGGGCAGACCCTGCCCCAAAAGCCACCATGGTGACCTGGTGATCCCCGTGGTGACCTCATGTCCCCTTGCTGAGTGCCTGTCCCCTGTCCATGCTGTTGTGGAAGGAGGGGACCAGGGCTCATCTAACCTTTTCCCTCCTGTTTCATCATCATATTCCATCAGGGGCATTGGCCAGGTTTGCACTCTGTGAGCCCTGCTGCCATGGGCTGCCCGTTTGCCCTCACTGAGATTTTTGCTCCCCAAGTCACCAAGACCTGACCCTGGTGGTGGCCATGGTGGCCCTGCTGTCCAGAGCTGTCAGCTGCTTTTCTGGTTTCTTGTCTCTGCTTGGGTCCATCCTGCTGGCCCTGGATGGCCCCAGCTGTCTCCTTATGCCTTCCTTAAGATGACAAACACTGTCCTGGAGGGATATTTTAGCTCATTATCATCTCCTGAGCTGGCCCCTGCACAAGGGTGGGGACACAGGCTGGGAACTGTGTCCCCCATGGGAGAGCAGCCCCTCGCTGTGCTCCCAACATCCCACAGATGTTCCTCTCCAATGCCACATCATGCATTGACTTCAGTACCACGGATATTACAGACCAAACCTTGTCCTTGCAGAGGGGGAAGGGGCAGGAAGGAGAAGCCTGCTCCTGTGCTGCCAGTGCCCAGATTTCTCTTTGAGAAGAGCTGTCACAGAGTGTCAATCCCCTGCTCACAACCCCAGGCTAATCTCAGCCTCCTTTGCCTCTGCAGGTGCCCTACTCCTGGTTGTGATGGCTCTGGTCACATAACAGGAAATTATGCATCGCATAGAAGGTAAGATCTTCCTTAAATTATTTTCTCTCTAGCCTCTTTCTGTGTTGCTTTCTTTTTTTTTTTTTTTTCCCCTGCAGTGGGCAGAGTTGTAAAGTTCTGAATAAAACATTAATGTTACTGACAACTGAAGCCTATTTTCATCTCTTTAATCTGACTTTTTTTTTTTTTTTTTCTGATGTTTCCAGCATCTGATTAGAAGCTCCTTTCAACAGAATAAAAGACAAAGGGTCAGATTTTAGCTGATGCAATGTTCCTGTTAATATTGCTACCTATTTATGACTTCTATTATCACTTTAGAACATTAATAGCAGAAATCTGAGCCTTCTGTTTCAACAATTCCATTAAACATTGCAAGCTGTTAGCAGATATCTTCTTATCTAGACACCATTAATTACTGTCCATCTCCCTCAATTTTTTACTATTTTTTTTCCTTCTGACTTCTCCTCGTGATGTGAAGCTGCAAAACGAGAGAGATCAAAAACACTGTGCCAAATTCAAGGGAAAGATGACTGAAGCGGGGGAATAGCAAATGCAGAGATTCTGCCAGTGAGACAGGCCTTTCTTCTCTTTTTAACCACAGTCTGTCAGGCTGCCCTCGTGCCAAGAAAAGTGGGATCAAGATCACCCCGACAAAGGATGACAAAGAAGACCCAGAGCTGATGAAGTAAGTCTGGAAATAACTCCTGAACAGAGCTTGTCACTCCATCCACTTTGCCTCACACAGATTTACGTGGGGGATCAGCACCCACCCCACATCCCCCTCGCTCCCTCTGCTTTGAGCATCCTCTGCCAAAGCTCTTTGCTCTGTTCTGGTGTTGCAATTTTGATGTTTGATGGAAAAATTGGGTGGTGGGGAGGTAATGGTGTAGTTTTCTTGCAGATGTGAAAGGTAGGGTGGCAGGGCACAAACAGTTTCTCTGCTCCCTGTACTTTATATTATTCCTGGAAAGCCACACTGGTGTTGTAAATGATGGTAAAACCCCAAGTCAAGCCAAACATTGCAGGTTTTTGGGAAGCAGTGGGCAGGAAAGGGCTGATGGACTGCCTTATCTGCCAGGAGCAGATCAGAAGTAGAAACCACCCAGCACTGAGCTGGGTCAGGATCTGGTAACCCTGAATAAATTGTGTTGTGTGGAGTCTTTGACAGGGCAGAATATTCTAAGTGAGCTGAA
The DNA here is from genome assembly GCF_001522545.3 of Parus major. Taxonomy (NCBI): domain Eukaryota; kingdom Metazoa; phylum Chordata; class Aves; order Passeriformes; family Paridae; genus Parus; species Parus major. Next base: position 8,433,406 of record NC_031788.1, read on the forward strand.
AAAACCTTTCTCTGCTGCCTCAGGCTGAAGTCTTCAAAACATCCTAGGGGGTTTACTCCTGTGGGGAATAGAGATTTGAAATTACCTAGTCCACCTCAGGAGTTTTCATGAGCTGTGAAATCCATTTGTCCTGACTTTTAGCAAGTCTGAGCATCACAGGCTCAGCATGTGGGGTCTGGGATCTGTATCTCCTTGCACAGCTACAGGACATGAAAGGCAGCACTGACTCCAGGACCCCATACATTTTAGTTACCTCAGAGCATCTCCAGCCTTTCTGAAGCCTGTACACTCACCCAGCAAGTGCAAGTGGAAGGAGGTAAAGAAGAAACATGGAAAAAAATTATCAACCACTTCTTGGAGTTTCTGGTTGCCCACGAGCTCTGGCATATCTGTCCAGAACCCTTGACTCAGCAGACTGTCTCCAAATGGATCTTTTTTAAAAAACATTTTACTCCCAGGGCAGGTCTTGCCCTCACAGAGGAGCAGAGGGGGATCTCTCCATGTGCCCCGGTTTTGGCCTGGAGAAGAGGCTGAGCCAAAGTGGGGCCCAGTGGGGGTGGAAGAACCTGCGGGGGCTGTGGGAAGCTGGGATGCGCCTGCTGGGGGGGAAGGACCTTTCAGAAAAAGATGATATTTGAGCCATCTGCTCTGTTCTTCCTCCTCAGTCTACAGGAAGGAAAGCCTCCCAGTTAAATGAGCCGTGTGGTAATTAGCAGGAGTTAGCAGAGTTTATTAAAAATTAAGAAACCTACTCGAGAATCTGCAGGAAAAAAGCCTTTTTTGGCTCAAATGCACTGAATTGCTGGTGGTGTTGCAATGCTGTGCCATTAACCAGGGACACAGGGATGGAAAGGGCAGGCTGCAAATTTGTGATGTGCAACTGCTGGCTGTTGTACCTTTGCTCTCAGCATGGTTGGAGCCCCCAGCTGGGAGGTCACCCCTCCCCACGGTTTCCCCAGGGACTCGTGCCCTGTGGGGCTGGGGAAGCTGTGACTTTGCTCATTTGTGCCTTCCCCATTCAGGGCAGGACAGGACAGGAATGTGCCAAGCAGTTTCCCCAGTGTGGTTTCTCTGCACAGAAATCACTTCCCAGTGCAAGGAGAAAGGAGTTTTTGTGTGGCTGTTTTATTATGGGGAACACGGGGGGCTGGCAGGACACCCACAGCAGAGTGACACCCAGCATCCTCACCAGGGGCTGGGTTCCTCCTAGTCCACCCTAAAGATGCAAACACTGGGAAGATAAAGTTCCAAGGAATCATATAATCGTTTGGGTTGGAAGGGATTTTAAATCTCACCTCATTCCAACCCTCTGCCATGGGGTGGGACACCTTCTACTAGACCAGATTTCTAAAAGACCCATCCAGTCTGGCCTTGGACACTTCCAGGTGTGGGGCATCCATAGATTCTCTAGGTTCCAGGCTCCAAATGGGGTAGGAGCATCACCAAAGCTGGATTTTCTGACTCCTAGAAAGCTGGTGCCACCCACCCCCAGACAGCTCTTGGTGGAACCATGGACATGGGTGCAGGAAATGTGGGATGGGCTGAGGGTCTCTGCAGCAGCAGGATGCAAAGGCATCCCCCAACATTCCATGGCCCAGACAGCAACCCCCTCCCCTCCAGCACACCCAGCAGGAGCAGAAGCTCCTCTGAGACGTGCAAAGCAACGTGGCACAACAATCCCTGGCTGGTGCCTTCCCCCAGCCTGTGGAAGTGTTTGTCCCACCACCCACGGCAAGGTGTGCCTGGTGGGGGTTTATCTTAAGGAGCTTTGGCTCTAAATCCTTCCTCTGTCTGCACCGAGCTCCGCTTGGAACCCGGCCGAGTTTTGCACTTCGTCACCGAGGAGAAAGTCATTTAGTCCCTGTTGTTTGTGCTGTTCATCCTTCAAGTAATTTGCTGCAGACGTGATTGAACAGATTACCTCAACCTTCAGCCCAGCCCATAGAGCTGGAGCATCCACAGGTGTCTAATTGATCAAACACTACTGGTGCTCCCATTAAATAATAATAATGTAAAAAAAATAATTTAAAATATGTCCAAGACAGCTGTTTTGCACAATAAGGCTCTGGTTTATTTTTTTAACAATGAAAATGTAATAAAAGTTAAATTAACGGTGTAAAATATGTAATGGTTGGGCTGTAACGGCTGCATACGAAATGCTGGGGTCTGTCACTTTCTCTCTTGCTCTTCCCCCCTCTCCCCCTTCTCCTTTTCCTCCTGAGGATTCAGTAATTTGCTCGTGATCATATAAAAGCAATGATGTTATGAATTTACTGAGGATCCTGCTGGCAGGGATATTATAAGTGAATTGTGCTGCATTTGCAGCTGATTAAAATCGAGATCAGCATTTTTCAAATTATCTTGGGAAAAGGCTGGGTGTAGGGCCCCCCCCTTTTGCTGTCATCTCCCTTTTGTGTGGAATGTAAACAATCAGGGCAATAATTTCTGCAGAGAAACGCAGCTTGTGATTTTCAGGAGCAGCTCTACGAATGCTTTTGCTGGAGAGCCTCAAAGTCCCTAATTGCTTCCAAACTGAGGATATGGGGGTTATTTTTGTCATTCCTTACCTCTTTCCACCTCCCCTATTTTTGAGCAACCACCCTTGAGTAATAAACTTTTAACTGTATTTATAATTGGCAAGCGTTTTTAAAACAAATGCAAACCACAGTAGAAACCGTGATGGATAAACTGGGCTTGCAGGAGGCTGGATTTAGGAAGAATGCCATTAGGTGAGGAGGGAGGAAAGAGATGCCTTTTAGAGAGCCACTGGTGTGCTTGGCAGTAGCACAAGTTGTGTTGGTGATTCCACAAAGCTCCTCACAGCTCCTGTGAATTTCAACTGGCCATAAAGAGACAGAAGTCTGGTAAGGGCAGAGCTCATGTGCTGCCTTGATGATAATTCCCACTTTATCCCCTCGAGAGCGTGGGTTGATCTTCCCAGAGAGGCAGGATGTGAAGGGGGAGGCAGGCGAGGCCATGCCGTGGCTGCAGGGTGTGTGATGGCTCAGTGATTTCTCCTGTCTGATGTGATGCAGGCTCAGAAATCCCTCGGATCCTCTCCTGGCAGGAACAGGGCTGCAGCTCTTTGTGCACAGCCTGAACAGCTCCTGGCCCAGGGACTGGCTCCTGGGGAGGGCTGTGTCCCCAAGAGTACAGACAGTGCCCTTGAGGGTCAAGGGTGATAAGAGATGGGCCTGGGTTCATCAGCAGTGACACCTGGCAGAGCCAGCAGTACGTGTGTGATGGCTCAGTGTGGCTGTCAGCCCTGGGGTACACAGGATCCCATGTCAGACACACCAGCCTGCCATTTTTGTCCCCAGTAAGGCACCAAATACCTGGTTCCTGACACCACTGGAACCTACTTTTGCTGTGTGTGATGTAACCTCCACAGACCTCCCTCCTGCAGAATTCTCCTTGATTCTCTTTGGCTCTCTTGAAGAAGCACTCGCAGCTCTTAATTTCCCATCTGCTCTTCCCATCAACCAAGTACCTCCCCTGTAAACTCCAGACGAGACCCAAATGCAAATGCTCTCCTCCCAGGCTTCCTCATTCCTGCTCATCCATAATTTCCTTACACCTTTATTCCCTCAATCTGTTCCTTCCTCTTGGCTGCCTCGCTGTCACGTTGTGTGATTCCGCAGGTGTCCGGTCCCGGGCTGCGTTGGGCTGGGACACATCAGCGGCAAGTACGCGTCTCACCGGAGCGCCTCGGGGTGTCCTCTGGCAGCCCGCAGGCAGAAGGAAGGATCTCTCAACGGCTCCTCCTTCTCCTGGAAGTCCTTGAAGAATGAAGGCCCAACCTGCCCCACCCCAGGCTGTGACGGTTCTGGCCATGCCAACGGGAGCTTCCTCACTCACAGGAGGTAAATCCCGGGGTTCAAGTCAGTGTGAGTGTGATGGTTTTGCTGTGGACAAACTCACCTGCCCCAGGATGCTGCTTGAGCAGCATTCAGCTCCTCATGCAAGGCTCAAGAACTGATGGTTTTGATGCTGAGCTCAGTCAGGCTGAAGTTTACTGAATAGAGAAAATGTGTGGTTGTTTTAATATTCACAGAATGGTTTGGGTTGGAAGGGACCTTAAAACTCAGAATCTCATTCCAACCCCCTGCCACAGGCAGGGACACTTTCCTCAAGACCAGGTTGCTTCAAGCCCTGTCCAACCTGGCCCTGAACACTTCCAGCAATGGGGCAGCCACAGCTTCTCTGGGCAACTCTGGCCTCACTACCCTCACAGGGAAGAATTTCTTCCTAACCTCTCATCTAAATCTCTGTTTGCATGCTGGAACAGAATTTGAGAACTACAAATAGGAGTTGGGTGCCCAAGACAACCAGACTCATCTCACCCTCCACACCTGGCACACCTCCTTTTTCAGGAAGCAATGTGTTTTTAATCTTTGCTTAAAGAAAATTGCTCCCACTTTATAAATGGGGCATTTTGTGGCATTATTCATAAAGCAATTTCCTCTGTACCATAAAAAGCTTTTAGAAGAACTGTCTCGCAGCTTGAATTCCACCAAATGGCACATGCTCTTATGTTGGGTACGTAAGCACCTATAAATACTGAGAGTTTATGAAACCCATTTTTACTTGTTTTTCAGTTTGTCAGGGTGTCCAAGAGCTACTTTTGCTGGCAAGAAAGGAAAACTCTCAGGGGATGAAATTCTCAACACAAAGTTCAAGACCAGCGACGGTAAGATTTTTCACTCCTCTGCTTTGCAGGAGTGTCAGGGTATTGAGTCCATAGATCTTTTCCTTTTTAGACTGGGGAGGTTTCAGCTGAAATCTGGGCACAGGTTTCAAGGACATCATGAACTTTGAAGACCCATTCCTTGTGTTTTCTGGGTGTTTGTGGTGGCATGGTACCCGTCTCACTCCTTGAGTCACACATTTTAAGGGAGCAATAATAAAGAAGGCAAAAGAAGTAATGCTGAAATTTAGATTTTTTTTTTTTCATATATTCACTGGCATTTTTACAAATCCCTTGCAGTCATTCAGCAATTTTCACCTATTCAGGGCTTTTAATACTGAGATATTTCTGGATCTGGAATTTTGTTAGTGATGGCACTTTGCATTTCCAGGGCTATTACTGAGCATTCTGTGGTATTTCACAAGGTTCAAGCATTGAACTTCATAGTTTGGAACCTATAAATACCTGCACTCCTCTAGAAATATTGCTTTATTTTATGGACCTTGTAATTTCTCATCAAGACATGCATTAGTTTTTTAAATGGCATCATTCCAAACTCAGGACTGGAGAGAGTGACCTGACTGTTCAGGACAATCAACCTTGCTGGGTGTGGGGATGTGCTGGAGTCCAGCTGCTCTGCTGTCCTTTGCTTTTGCATTTACATATTGACCTGTTCAAGTATCATTGAACTGTGATAATAAAAATATTAATTATAAAAAATAGGGGAAAAAACTGGCAGGTGAGAGGTATGTCTGGTTTTGAGGCTGTAAAAGCCAAGGTAAGGACAGTGCAGGCAGGAAGGGCTCAGCAGAAAGTTCAACACTTTTGCTCTCCCCAAGAGCATTTGTTGACTGCCCATGACCTTCCCTCCTGCAGTTCTGGAGAACGATGAGGAGATCAAGCAGCTGAACAAGGAGATCAGTGAGCTGAACGAGTCCAACTCGGAGATGGAAGCAGCCATGGTGAAACTCCAGTCCCAGGTTGGTGTCCTTGGCCATGCACTCAAGCCCAGGGGTGCAGGGTGGTAGGGGTACCCCTGCTGAGGGTTGGTAACCCTGCCCTGCTCCTTGCTCCACAGATCTCCACCATGGAGAAGAACCTGAAGAACATTGAGGAGGAAAACAAAATCATAGAGGAGCAAAATGAAGCCCTGTTCCTGGAGCTCTCAGGGTTGAGCCAGGCTCTCATCCAAAGTCTTGCCAATATCCGCCTTCCACACATGGTAAGAAACTTTGACAGTGCTCAGCTCAAGCTGATGTCATCGAGGCAGCTGTGCCAAACCCAGTTCATGATAAGGCTTTTTCACAATTAAAGACTGGGAGAATGTCTTTCCATACACCTATGTGTCCTTTGTAAGATCACTACTTTTCCCTTATCTCTGAAGCTTGCATTATATCTCCCTTTTGTTGTCATTTTCTGCTGATCTCCCTTTGTATCTATTGTTCTGTCTCATTACATCTGGGAGCACTATCACAAAATAGGAAACTTTATCAAGGGCACCCAGTGCCTTTTAGGCTAAGACAGCACAAGCAGAGATCAGGAGGGATTGGATTTCAACGTCAGAAAGATCTTAGAGCTCCTATTATAATGCAGGTAGTTTCAATTGAGTTTTGAATAGCTGGCAGCTAAAGAATAGCATTCTTAAAGAGAGTGTATTTTGTTTAATTTAACAAGGTCTAACAGCCCACAGCATGTTACCATAGAGTTACTGAGAAATGAAAAGACTGCATTAAAATAGTAAAACCACAAAAGGCTATTAATTACCTTCTTTCTATTCCCAGGAATGTAATTACTGTTGTCAAAACCAGGTGTGTGGAGGTGGGGCTCGTGTTGTTGAGGAAGCTGTCCTCTTACAACTCAGAAAGACCACTGCAATGATCAGAGGAATGAGCTTTTGATTTATTTTTTCTTCCATCCCTTTTTTTCCTTTTTCTTTTTTTTTTTTTTTTGGGAATCCTTTTCATTGGGGTTTGTATTTAAATTCAGGCTGGTTGGAGAGAAGCCACCCTCCAGCAGAGCAGTTTTGGATAGTATTCACCCAGCTGCCTAACTGGCAGAAAACCACTCGCTGAGAGCTTTTTTGTCAAGTATTTGACACATAAAGGTCAAATAAACTGTTCAGCAAATATTTTTTCAAGGTTTCAGGCAACTCTAATTAAATGATGCCCATGAGACTTTTATGCTCATTTTACTCCTGTTCTTTTTCTTCCCTTTCCCTCTCTTTTTCCCCCCATTAAGCCCAAGTTAGATACCTGCAATGCCCCTCGAAAGCAGGAGCTGTGCTGCAGAGGAGCTGGGCTGGGCAGCTGTGAGCCCAAGGTGACCCAACTTTGCCTTTGGTTCGCTTCGTGATGTTTCAGCAGTCCTGTCGTCCTCCAGCCCTTCATTTCCATGCCTTAATTCAGCCTCCAGCCTGTCAGGCTGCCTGCACACACTTCACCTGGTGCTGTTAATAGCCCCACAAGGCCAGTGCATAAAATTAAGGACCTGGTTAAGATCCGGCGGGATTAGGGCAGTGATGAGATTCCTTTAGATGCAGCCCTGCAGACAAAAGGGCTTTGACGTGGAGACCTTTGGCTGTCTGTACATACAGAGAATCATGGAATTGTTTAGGTCAGAATGGACTTTAAAACTCACACTGTTCCAGCCCTCTGCCATGGGTTAGGACACCTTCCACTAGACCAGGTTTCTCCAAGCCTGGCCTTGAGCACTTTCAGGAATCCACAACTTCTCTGGTCACCGAAATACGCAGATGATTTATTACAAAGACTCTGATTCTCTTCCTGTTCTCCCACTAACACTTTTTTATTTGGCTTTTTTTTTGACTGCAGGAGCCAATTAGTGAGCAGAACTTTGATGCCTACGTGAACACTCTGACAGACATGTACACCAACCAGGAGTGCTACCAAAACCCGGAGAACAAGGACCTGCTGGAGAGCATCAAGCAAGCTGTCAAGGGCATCCAGGTGTAGTGCCGTGGGATGGAAAGCAGCAAGCGAACAGACTGTAAGATGGAACCTCCCCTCCAAGTATTCAGGTTTACAAGTTAAGAAACTTGTCTAATGAATGAAAAAAATGAAAAAAAAAAGGACCAAAATGTAACCAAGAGGCCATTTCTGAGACATGGAACTGATCAAACTCAATGTTCTCGTTTACTTAACTTTGGACCTTCTTGAGAAAAGTGGGAATTTTTCTACTTGGACCACAAGGTAGATCAGGATGGAAGGTTAAATTCTCCAGTAGGCTGTGGGGCTTGGTAGCAGGTGAAGAGCAGGCATCTTCCATGAGTTGTCTGCTCTTGCAGAATTGATCCAAGGGTTAAAATGTTACAAGAACAGGGTCTTGTCTGATCCGAGACTAGTGTATGACTGGCTTAAACCCTCATGTTGTCTATGGTCGTATGTCCAGATCACCTACTCACACATGAGTTATGTTCTATGTTGCTACAAGTGCTGGAGCTGCAAGCTACCTGTAAATCTGAACCTGTGCTGGGCCTCCCAACCCCGAAGTGTTCAGATATCCACTGGGCATGGGAACTCTGAAGTATTATAAAGTAGCTTATTTTTATTTTCTGAAAGAAATCCGAAGAGCAGTTCTGGATCTCCAGTGGAAAGCGCAATGGAAAAAAGGTTCTCAGGGAAGCTTTTGGAGTTTGCAACTACAGTATTCCTTTGTCTGTCTTAAATATGAGAGTAGCTATTATGAATAGGCCAATTCCAGATATTTCAAACAGAAGAATTTCTTTAATGTGTCATGGTCCGGTGTATATGATTTTTTGGAAATCTGTTTGATGACAGTTCTGGTTCTTTTCATTATTGTGATCATCCCTACAGTGGCGCAGTACTGCCAGTCCAGAGATCATACATCAATGCCAGAGAAGGGTTGAGATTCTGATGAACAAAGCAAAACAAATCAAATCAAAAAAAAAAGCAAAAGCCAACAAAAAGAGAGATGTTAATTGATGGCCAGCAAAGTGCTTACATACCATGAACCAGGAGTTGATTCCTTACATGTATCCACAGGGCAATGAGGATGGTTTGGTTTGGTGTTCTAGGATTTGCGTGAAATCGCAGCGCGATCGCCATACTACAACACAAAAAAAAATAAAAAAAGAAAAGGAAAAAAAAAAAAAAAAGCATTCAGGTATTGGGAATTTTTCCAAAGAAGCAGTTATAAACAGCTGGGCACACGCAGCCCTCTGTGCACTTAGAGAACAACTCTTTGAATGTCTTTGGGGTGATGCTCTGCAGCACTGCTCCATGGCCAGAGCCGGCTGTCACCCCACGGGGCTGCTCCTCACGTTTGCTCCCATCAGGAGCTCGCTTCCTTCTCCAAACACTTCAGTGGGGAAAAACCCCCCGAGGGACCCCGGCGTGGGAGCATCCCACATCCCATATCCTGTATCACTCCCAGCCGTGGGGCAGGCAGAGCTGGGGAGGATCTTGTTGACCCCAACAGAAGGCAAGAGTGTGGTGTCATTTCGAGCCAAATCCTGCAGATATTTAGGGTATAATTCCCAATTTGGAGAAGTCAGTGGAAAGTCCCAGTGACTACCATGGCCACTGGATCTGGCCTGGAAGCCCATGAGTGGCTTGATTGGAGTTGTTCCCTGTGTTAAGTTCCATAGGGCAGCTGGCCTGGGTGGGTTTGCTCCCACACTTAAGTGTTTGCAGGATCAGACTCCACGAGTTCACTTATTTTAGAACCCATTCCAAGTGCAAAAATACAAAAAAAAAAAAAGGGAAAAAAAAAAGTATAAAATTTGAGGTGTTAAAAACACAATGTTCTTAACATGTAAATAGAGTCCAAATTGATTGTGACTGCAATTCAGTTAGTATTTAAAAGTAGAGAAATTGCACTTACTGGAAGAAAGAGAAGAAAAAAAAAAGTAGTTAGTTTAATTATCCTGTAAATTATTTAATTTTGGCAAGATGTATGTAATTTATATTTACAACACCTTATGTTAACTTTTTGCTATTTATTTAACTTTTTTATTTATTAATTTTATACTTATTTTAAACTGGACACTGCACCATAGAAATGAAGATAAAAGAAGCAAAAAAAAGTTAAAAATTAAAACTTTTGACCATAAATATGATATTCCAAAAAAAAAAGAAAAAAAAGAATAAAACCCCTATCTACAACTCCTACTTGTAATTTTGATGCAACCAAGTTATTTTTTATATATTTTGTTATTTATTCTTTTAATGATGGGAATTTTTTTAAAGATATTTTATAACTGAGACATTTTGATAATTTTTTGGTTTGTTTTTTTGTGGGGGCAGGGGCACTGGGGGAAGAGAGACTTTTTCAGTTTTTCTTTTCTTTTTCATTCGTATTGTTTCAGGCACTGATAACAGGAAATAAAAATTCTGTATTTATTATTTATTTAATATTTAAGTCGGGAAAAAAAATGAACTGTGCTCTTGTTGTATATTTATTTTGTCGTTTGTGTGTTGGTTATGTGATGACTGAGTACCTGTTTATGTGAAGGAATACTGTTAATATTTAAATAATAAAGAGTCACATTGAAAGTTATAGCAGGCTACATGTTATTCTGTGAAAACGAATACTGTGATCTACTTTCCTCAGGAAATGTATTTTGCAGACAGAACTTCCTTATGTACTGGCAGGGTTATTTCATAATAAAACCCAGTTCTGTTTGTGACTTTAGTTCCTATGGTCTTTCTTCGAGCTGCTGCCAATGTGTCCCCACTGGGCTTTGTCCTTGTCCTGCACCACGGCTTGGGGGTGGTCAGCGTGGCCCTGCTGACCTGAAGTTCTAGCCAGGGACTGTGCACCTCCCACCTGGCTCTTCCCACCTCCTGAGCTAGGAGATTTCAGGGGAATTTAGGTCTGGTATCTCTGAAGGCTTTGGAGGACAAGGAGCTGCCACCATCCAGTCAGGCAGGTGCTTAAAATCCCACCAGTGCTGAGATGGGAATCAGAAGTCTCAGGAAGGCTGGAGGCAGAATTCCTCTGGGCAGGACTTTCCCCCTGAACCCCCAGTGCTCCACATGCCCACACCTCTACTGTGGAGACAGGCTGAGAGAGCTGGGGGTGTTCAGCCTGGAGAAGAGGCTCTTCCAGTGTCTGAAGGACATCCAAGAGGTAGAGAGGGACTTGGGGCAAGGGCGTGGAGTGACAGGACAAGGGGGATTGGATTCACACTGACAGAGAGCAGGGCTAGGTGGGATATGGGGATAATTCTTCCCTGTGAGGATGGTGAGGTGCTGGTGAGGTTGCCCAGAGCAGCCGTGGCTGCCCCACCCCTGGAAGTGTTCAAGGCCAGGTTGGGCAGGGCTTGGAACAACCTGGGATAGTGGAAACTGTCCCTGCCCATGGCAGAGGTTGGAACGAGATGGTCCTTAAAGTCTCTTTCAGTCCAAACCATTCTAGGATTTCATGATCTTGTGTTTTGTTCTCCCACAGGTGGTGTGTGAGCAGAGCCGATGCCTTCAGAAGCAGTACAGGAGATGCCAGCCCTGGGATTCAACAAAGAGATGGACACTTTTCCCTCCTGGATTTCCAAAAAAACCTTCAAAACCTGATTTTTGTCAACAATATTTGCTCAGTTGCATCAACCCAACTGTGATGTTCACAGATTGCCCTCCTGGAAGAACAGAACCTTTTCTCTGGTAAGTGTTCATGTTTTGAAGCTGTGGCAATGAAGAGAATTTTTCACTGATCACTGTGTTGGAGACATAATTTCTAAAGTTGGCAAAATTCAGTTTTGCTCTGCTGTAGCAGAGGTGAAATAAGGTAAACCATGTTAAGGCCATTTGGAGCTGTGTAAATTGGATCAAATGGGAATTTCAGGCAGGTTCATCACCAATAAATTCAATTGTCTGATTAACTGAACTGAACTCCTCTGTCTGTCTCTGCACAGAAGCACAAGCACTGCTGGGTTACAGCAGAAGGAGGTGGCCCTACCAGACACAAAAGTGAAGGGGCAGAGTAAAACACATCCAAAAAGGCAAGAACTGTAGTCAGAAAAATGTAGAGAAAAGTTTGGGTAGAAGGAAGATTTCCTAAAGCCTTTCCTTGAGCATGTACATGTCCATGGGTGTTCACTGGAAGTTTTTTCTGCCTTCATTTACTGTCTGCAAGATGTCCAGGTGCAGAACAACTGGCAGAAGCTTAGGACAGGCTTAGCACCCCTTAGCCAGTGGTCCCTGAGAATAAACACCACCAACAACGAGGACTGCTGGAGATGGAGCCCAGCTTGCCCAGGAGCCCCAAGAATAAAGTCTCTTTGAGGCTTTGCTGGACTTAACTTGGAGTTGAAGGGATTTTGTCCTTTTCTCACAGGAGGAAAACCAGTCGGACTCACGTTCACCTCACCAGCTGGCATGTTGTTTTCCTGAAGGGCACATAATTGTTTTATGGGGGTTTCGCTCGACTTTGCAGCGCCGAGCAGTTCCTTGTGCCAATATTTGATTATGATGATCGAGCTAATAGATGTGCTCGCCTGTCCTTCCTTAACGAATTGGCTGAGCTGGATAATAGAGCGCTCAGATTTGTGCTAAATTGCAGCTCGGGGAGCCATCACTGGGAGATGTTATCTTCTCGGAACTGGCATCCTTTATCGCAGGGAAGGGAATTGAATTGGTTTAAGACGGTGCACTGTCAGTTTATAGGTGTGCTTAGGAGAGCGCTTAAGCCTCTTCCAACAGGGCGTAGGGTGAGAGCAGAATGTCAGAGTGGGCCTTTGGCATCAAGGATGCCAAGGGAAAGATACTTGTCAGCATACGGTTGTCTCTAAACACATCGATAAACCATTGACTAACGAGAGTCATTTGGCCTCACTGATGCCGCTGTTAATTGTTAAAAGCTGCTAATGACCCATTCCTCCGGTGGTACCTTCCACTTGTCAGCATTGACCTAATCTCTCCCAGAGAGGCGTTCCAGCCACGGCTTTCAGCTGTAAGCAGAAAGAGGGGGGTCTTTCCCAGCTTCGTGCATTTTTCTGGTTTTTGTTCCTCTTGTCCCACAGATCCTCTAAGTGGAGGCTCAAACCACTCACCCTGCTCCCACAACCAAGGAGTCCTGAAAAACGCACAGCTGGGTGGTCAGGAAGGGCTTGCCTTGTTCCCATCAGGCTACTGGGGAGAGAAAGCAACTTTGCTCTTCAGAGATGCCATTTAGCATCAAATTCACCCACCTTGGGCCGCAGAAAGACAATGCAGATGCTGGGGAGCAATGGGATGGGCTGGAGATGACACTGCAGCCAATAGAGCAGCCAACAGAGCTGGAAATTGCTCCAACAACTTGGTTGGATTCAAAGGCTCTGACCTTGTTAGCGCACTCAGTTCTCCTACACTTTTATGAGAAGGTATATCCTGAAACGACCTCCTGCTTTGTACAGAAGGGCTCGTGGGATGGAGGCTTTGGAAAGCATGAGGATGATGCATTCCTCAGACAAATAGCTCTTGTTATTCCAGCTGCCTCCATCCACATCTCTCAGTGGGATGAATAAACCAGTAACTCTTGTGAAAACGGTAGTATCTGTTTTAAAGACATTTTCGACCCTATCAACAAGGAAGTATAAGAACCTCTAAAGCCTGCCTTCAAATCTATGACTGCACTGCTCTTTTATTTAAATGACAGGGACTATCTGTGATGACCCAAAGAAACATGAGCCATGAAGGAACAGAACAAGGACATCTCTGCCTGAGCTTTCCCAGAAGGACCTGAACATGCTAAGATGCCCTCGCAGCATCCTGCCCACCACAGGTTAACACCAGCACATCCTTATCAAAACCAGGATGTGCCAGAACTTTTCCTTGCCTCTTCCTTACTCACAAGTCCCAAACTCCACCTCCACCGAGCACAAGGCAATGGTTGAATGGTTTGGACTCAAACAGGGGACAACCTGGCCTTAGCACTGCAGGGAAGTGGGTTTTGATAAGCCAAGTCCAAGATCAAGCTCCTCGGGTTTTGCCATTTGTTAGAGGACTCCTTCTCTGGCTCCAATATTTAATAATCCAGTCTAACCATGCTGAGGCTGTTTAGCAATTAAATAACATAAATCCAGAAGCTAGATTAATAAACAGTCTGGTCTGTCTAGAGCAGTCTACAGGGTGGAGAGATAAAACTATAAAATATTTATGACCAGCTTGGGGATGAAGTCATTAATTTAATAACTACCCATTGCTTTGCTTCTTACAGTTGTTAGGAGTCTGAAGGTTGCAGAAGATTAGGTGGGAAACTTACTGCTTCCCTGCTGAGTGGAGCCTTTCCCATGAAAGCCAGAGCCCAGCTCCCATCTGTCACCCCATTACGTTAGGAGGTGGTGAATATATTACTGTGCCGCTTCCCAAAATAAAACAAAACAAAATTTCTGCTGGCCACATGGCAACCCTCCACGGGATTTACTGAGAACACTGCCCTTTGTGCACAAGGCCACTTCCAACAGCTGTAGAGATGAAGGCAGGAGGATCTTTGACCATGTTCACGGCGTGGCTCCGACAGTGAGCACGGCCCTGGCAGCGCCGCCAGTGCAGGTGCCTTTGGGGACCACAGCTTTGGCTGTCTCTTGTCCTGAGAGGTCGGGAGCACAGTCTGAGCCTCCCTCATCAAGGATTTCTCAGTGGGTCTGCACGTTTTCAGGAGAGGGAACAAGAGTATTAGTTGGGTCCCTGCTGTGATTTGATATTGGGGAGCATCCAGGACTTAGATCCACGCATCCGCTTTGCAGTGATTATGGCTGCAGCCCCCTGATGAGTGTGCTCCCCTGCTGACAGCTACAATTTGCAGCAGTGCTGTAGCAAAAGTCATGGGGGGAGAGAGAGGGAGGGAGGGTGGCTGTGTGCCCTTGGCATGTTTTGTCATCGGTTTCATCCAGGGAGAGCAAAGAGGTGTCAGCAGAGGGAGTGGGGTTTGAGCAGGAGCAGTGTGTGGTGTGGGACATCACTGCTGGTGAGGGGCTGAAACACTGCCAATCCTCCCCTGACTGCACTGACACCAAAGGTAATCAAATTCCCTAAATAATTGAATCGAATCATTAGCCTGTTTTGTAAAATAAATAAACTAAAAACGGGCACAGCCTGTGAACACCAATCACAGCATGGATGAACACAGGGGTGCAGCCACCCAGCCCTGCCTGGCCTGTGACTGCTGGGAGTCACAGGTGTGACCCTTGGGAGGGATCAGCTCCAGCAGCACTGAGAGCCCACCCCTGCTTGTGAGAAGGGCAGGGGAAACAGCTCAGGGAGTACTGCAGGGTTCTGGGGGCTCCTGTTGTGGCAGAGCTCAGCCACCAGCCCTGGAAGAGCCCCGTTGTCCATCCCTGATCCTCCCCCAGTCTTAACGAGCTGCAGAGCCACAGGACTGATCCCAGGCAAAGCAGAAGTGAGTGGGAATCCTAAGTGAGTCCCTTGAGGAAGTAAGAAAGGTCAACAGGAGAGATGGTGGCCAGGGATGGAGAAAAGCATCTGTGCTGTCCAGGTGAGAAAGGAAAACAGCAGCTGTAAAATAATGCTCTGGCTTCTGAGGCTCCCACAAAGGAGATTCTTGCATGAGGTTTGTGGGTAGCTCAGAACAGACAAGTCCAAACCTGGGTGTCCAGGTACTAGAGATAAGAAGTTGTGGATGGATGGATCAATTGCAATATCTTGGCCAAGACTTTGTACCACAGAGTGAGATTTTAGGGGTTCTTTTAGCAGGGTAGGGAGGAGAAGGAAAGAGAGAGAGAAAATTCTTGTGAATCACAACAACACAACTGCAAGATATTTCTATTGTCACCCCAAAAATAACAGAAAGGTTTCTGCAGAACATTCACCTCAATTTTTCTCTCACAGCAGACTAATTTGAAACTGTCAGCAGAAGCATCTTTGTCCTGACCATGCTGTACTGCAGTACACATCCAGCACAGGCAGTCCAGTATTGTGTCATCACATTACCCTTTCATTTCTCTTATCAATGCTGCCATTCAGTTCCAATCCTTATTCCCAGCCCTTATCACAACGAGCCAAAAAAAGTGCAGAACATCAGTCAGGAGGGGAAAAATAAAAAAGAAGAACAGGTGAAATTCTTATTTTGTCAGCTAAAATAGTTTCTAGATGAGCTCTGCCCACAAAGAAGCTGAAACTTGGTGATTTATTTGCCAAATTTTACATTTGTTCCCTCTCCCCCATCTCTCCTCTCAGCTCTGAGCTCAAAGTGGAGTCCTGACATTGCAAAGTGTTAATAGAATTAGTCTCCTGCTATAAACTGTTCACTGGGGCTTGTTAGCTCAATTGTTGATGCTAAATTCTTATCAGCAGAGCCACTTAAAAGAGCATTAATCAAGAAAGGCTGAACTCCCTGCCTGGGTCACAGAAATTTAATTAAACCCCAAGTAAAACTGGAAAATCATTTTGAAAAGAGAAGAGATGAATGCAAAATGTTTTTCATCATTTGACTTTCCATCTCTGCAGTTCAAACCCTCAGCTGTGATTTCAAAGGGTGTTTTGCCACAGCAAAGGCTGAGGGAAACACAGAAAATACTTTCCTCAGTGCCTCCTTTAATACAAGGTGCTGGTGCTCATCCAGGGTAAATGAAATATGGAAACCCACTGATTAAGGCCTGTTAAGGACCTGCACCCACAAATGCAAAGGAACAGGATGAAAGCCCAAGTAACACAGTGATCTCCTTGAGTAAGGTTTTGTAGTGTTTAGGGTTGTGTCGTGGTTATTAATTTATGGATTTGCATCTATTTTCCATTTGTTCTGCAGAAAGTCTCATGCAACAAACCATTCATTTGGCAGATGCAGAGAAATATCAGTATTGGTACGACCTCGTGTGGGATATTGTGTGTAGTTTTGGGATATCTCTTTGGAAAAAGAAAAGATTAATTTATCCTTGAACAGGTGCGGAGAAGGACTGGCAGAGTGATTAGCAGAACTGAGATCCTATCTTAGGAGAGGAGATTAAAAGAGCTTGGCTTGTTTAGCCTAGAAAAACAAAGGTTAAGAGGGGATATGATTACTTTTCATAAATACATTCAGGGTGGGAGGAAGGGGAATGATTTATGTTAGAGGATAGTGTGCGGGAAAGATCAAATAAGGCACATCTTGGCCAGGAATAAATTTCTACTGGAAATTTGAAGATGTTTTCCTGTTGCTGGAGGAGGGAGGTTTTGGAAGGGCTTTCTGAGCAGGATGGATGAGCCCCTGTGGTCTTTGAGGGGACAAATGTGGCTGGCTCAGCCTGACCAGTGAGTCTGCAGGTGGGACACGTAGGACTGCCAAATTCAAAGGAGGGAAGTGTGATATGGCTGCCATCTGATGGCACTTTTATTATTTATAAATCCATAAAACCCAGCGATTTTATTTAATCCATGAATCACTTGAAAGATGTGGGAATGGTTTTCTTCCTCCATCAATATGAAAAGCTTGATTTCTGAGATTTTTATTTGGGAGCTGCCTCCTAAATCACAGCAGATGGGCCACAGCAAGGCAGCAGAGAGGCAGGACAGACAGCTGGGCTCGCTGGTGCTCCTGGCAGTACCAAGAAAAGATGAAACACCTCTCTGCTCCATGTCCCCACTGTCAGGGATGTCTGGTGACACCTTCTCCCACACTCAGCCAGGCTCCAGCATCTCCTGGCTGCCTTCCTTCGATGACACACTTAAGTGAGATGAATTCAGGGCTTTAGGAGTCCTTTTTCCATGTGGCACTGGTTATGTGCGGTGCAATCCAGTGGAAATCAAGACATATGTTCTTCCTCTTGCTTCAGCAATTACTCACAGAGCCCTGAGATGAAGTGAAGCAAGAGGACACACACACACACACACACACACACACACACACACACACACATTCATATATATTTGTATAAATACAGAAATCCTTTGCATGGGCAGGAGGATCTCAAGCGACTTGCTGCCAGGGTGTTAATATCAATTCTAGTGTAAATGCATATGTCTGCATGTATTTGCATATATGCATGTGTGTGCATATGCATATATAGCATATTTGCATATGAAAGTGGTATAGAGCCAAACTGACCACAGAAAAGGCAAGACAGCATATTTTACAAAATGAAAAAAAATGGTGAAAATATACCCCTAAGACTTAATGCTCCCCCAGCTCTTAATTTATGTGAGTCCTCCTGTCACTCACTAATTACCCTGTTGACTTAACCAACCATCTGTATCGCCAGGCTGCAGGTCAGCTCAGTCTGCTGGGCTCTGGTTTGGGGGATAAAATGCATTTCTGCTGTTTGATCTTCCAAATAAATGAAATCAACTCGTTTTAACTCAGCATCACTAAGTGTTCAGAAGTTAACTCATGCTGACCGTTGTTCTGAAAATATTTATTAAAGAAATTGCTTTTAAAAAATGAAGGTGGAAACTGTAAAACACGGGGAAATAAAGACAAGGAAAATCTTGGCTTCAGCTTGGCCTCGTGAAAATCGCTCGCTCTCAGCAATTATCTCAGCTAATGAAGGATGGAGACTGATTCTCCCTGGTAAGACTGTGGCTGCTGAGAGTAGGGACTTGTGCCTGTGAGGGACCCTGGCCTGCCCCAGCCCAGAAGATGCTGAGGTGCCACCTCCTCACCCCGCAGCAATGCCTGTACTGCTGGGGACACCTTGTGGTGCACGGCTGGGACAGAAATGCTGTGATTTAAGTGCCACCAGGCCCTGCTTTCCTAATTCTGCACCGATTTTCCCACTCCCAGGGGTGCTGGGGATCTCCAAGCCAGATGTTTGTAGACAGGAGAGAGTCAGTGATCTATTGCTGACTAACTCCTGGTTCCGAAAGCCCCAAGGAGCTGTGAGGAAGAAGGGAAGGACTTTGTAAAGAGCAGGGAAAGAAGAAACACAGTGAATCAGCAGCTGGAGACCTGTGGAATGATGAAACACCCAACTCTGTCCTTTTTTCTTCTAAATGTGGGGATTTTTGCAATATTATTGGGCAATTTTTGGTATCCTCCATAACTCAAGGCCTGTGCTCTGACACCCATGGAGGTGCTTTCAGCCACAGCTACATTCTCAAAGAAAAGAGAGAAGAAGCAGTGGGAAGCTGGGGACGAGCCCAGGGAGCAGTGGCAGTGTGGCTGTCTGGGCACAGCGTGGCACGAGGGATTTACAGCAGAGAAGAGAAGGAGTCAGAGGTGCAGAAAACAACCTGTCCCTTGGGGATGACCGTGTCCTTTCAGCTGCTCCCTCCCTGTGTGCTCCTGACATGTCTGGGGAGCAGGTAATGAGGTGGGGACCTGCAGTGGGTAAATATCCTCCCTGTGTGCTTCTCCTGGCTAATCCCTGTAATTCTCTGGCAGGAAACAGAAGCGAGCCTCACTGATCTTGGCAGTTTAAGGCTGCTGGGAGTCATGAATACACCCAGGAGGGGACAGGGTATTTGGGAATCCCTAAAGCACTCCTCAAGTTCTTACTGGGCTTCCTGAGGACTCGTTGCTGCCAGAAAGAGGCACAAGCAGTGCTCTCCTCTGCCCCTGCGAGCTCTCTGCTGACAGCACAGCTGCTTCAGCAACAACTGCATTTATTTATTTTTTTTTTAACCCAGCTTTTGCTTTAACAATTTTTGCACAAAAAAAAAAAACAACCCAAAACCAAACCACCAAAAAACTGAAACCCAACTGCTATTTTTCAAGTGATTCCAGCAGCAAAGGGAGCAGATGCTGAATGGAATCACACGTGCAAGGAGTTTGTGTGTCCTGCGTTTGCAGTTTCCAGTGTGTTGCCATTATCCCTGAGCATTCTCGGAGTGAAAGATGAGGAGAGTGCAATCACCACAGCCTGTTTCGGTTGAATCAGCAAGGAGGAGTTTCAGAGCTGGCTCTCCACGAATAATCCCATTCTCCCAGGCAGCTGTCTTCTGCAAAATGAAAGTGCAGACATCTACAGTATTACCCTGTGCCTGTTTGCAGAGTCTGCTGTTATCACGTTAATGAAGGGAGCTGAGATAATCACCTTAAAGCATAAATAAATCTCAGATGCTGATTCACTTTCTCCTATTGGAGTCTCATTTACCAGGGTAATTCTTATTTTTTTTTCTGCTGCAGGCTTGTTGTGTCTGCCAAGACAGCTTTTTTTTTTCCACAATTCATCTCCAGAGAACTTGAATTAAGAGGCCTCTTGTTTTGTTTCAGTTATTCCTTCTCGTTTTGCAGTCAAGGCCAGTCCAGACAATTTTATTTTATCTGCAGCATCAGCCAATGCTGGGTGGCTCACCTACACGTGAAAACATACACACAATTTTAGAGGATAATTTCTCTCAGTCTTACACAGGTGACAGGAGACACATTTTCCTCAGGTCAATGAAGGAGCCCACATGGGTGTGTAAAATTAAAACTTGTGGCCCAGTGCTCAGTTACAGGACAGAGATCCCTCATGACGAGAATGACAAGTCAGATATTGTCAAGTTACACAATATTCTGTGTTTTCTTCAAGCCCCAGCCCCTGGTGAATCTGCATCTCACTTATTTATCCCTCAGTAAATTCACATCTGGCATTTAAGCTTGCAGAAAAAAACAGAACCATAATCTGAGCATGTGACTGAGATTGGAAGTTCATTGGCTCAAAATGAAAACTATCAACCACTTCCCACTACAATTATTTTTTAAATTATTAATTAATTATTAATTATTATTATTATTAATAATAATTAATTATTATTAATTTTAAATTATTATTAATTTTTTCCTGAATTCCCACTATTTCTTCCCCAGTTCCCATGACTTTTCCCAAGCCTGAATAATGATAACAGAGCATCTGCTGCTGGCCAGGCTCCACACAGGAGGTTTGGCTGCTGTGTCTGAGCCAGCAGCTCACTGGCATGGCCCTGGTGCCACCAGAGCTGGGACACGGCACTGCCACAGCGCCACAGCACCGGCACAACTGGGACAACTGGGCCATCAGCTGGAGGAGCGGGTGTGGAGATGAAGCCTCGTGCTGGGAACAAGAACTTTGGGAAAGGCCGGGAATGGAGAAAAGCATCCACGCTGGGATGGGGAGATGTTCCCAGGAGCTGCGCCATGGGAAAAACCAGAGTCACAGCCTGCGCCTGGTCATGGTACGTGACACTGAGTGTGCACGGCAAGGTTTTGGTGGCGGGGTGGCTTCTGGGAGAAGCTGCTGGAAGTTTTTCCCGGATCTGATGGAGCCAATTCCGGCTCCATCCCCGGGACTCCCCTCATGGAATCAGCCGTGGTACAGTCCAGCCCCCCGCGCTGGCTCTGCGTGGTACAGCCCAGACTGCGCCCCCCGCAGGGCAGCAGTGGTGTGCTCCCTTCCCCCCCAGCCCGCGGCGGTGGAGCGTTCCGCGCATGCGCAGTGCCGCGGCCGCCGCTCAGCTGGGCAGTGTTTACAGCCCGAGCGCGCCGGCCTGGGCTGACCGAGCCGAGCCGAGCCGAGCCGTGCCGTGCCGAGCCGAGCCGAGCCGTGCCGTGCCGTGCCGTGCCGTGCCGAGCCGAGCCGAGCCGGGCCGAGCCGGGCCGTGCCGTGCCGAGCCGAGCCGAGCCGTGCCGTGCCGTGCCGTGCCGTGCCGAGCCGGGCCGAGCCGGGCCGTGCCGTGCCGAGCCGAGCCGAGCCGTGCCGTGCCGTGCCGAGCCGTGCCGAGCGAAACCGAACCGAACCGAACGGAGCCGAGGCGAACCGAAACAGGCCGAACCTAACGGAGCCGAGCCGAACGGAGCCGATCCATCCGTTGAGGTACCGCTTTTGTCTAAAATGACGGAATAAGCTCCCCTCGGCTGCTGTCAGGGCAGGATTTGTCCTGGAGGGGTGCTGGGGGTGAGCAGCCGCATTCCTGTGCCCTGAGCACGGCTTTGAGCCCTGCCCCGAGCGGTGTTGCTGGGCACGAAGCGCTCCAGTCCCACTGGTGTTCCCGGCGTTGGGCTGGGCGCTTGGTTTGTGTTCTGGTTTGTTTTTCTCCAAGGGGAAGATGGCAACGAGGGGATGTTTCAACACGCAAAGCCACCTCTGATGTCTGTTTTGGGCAGCGGTCCGAGTTTCTGCCTGTGGATTTTGTCCCTGCTCAGATTTGGGGGAAATCTCTGTTTTGCCTTAGGAGGGAGGAAAGTGCGCCCGGGGCTGGCTGCGGAGGGAGAGAGTGTTGTTTTGAAAAGTTTAATAAAAATAAGCTCTACTTGGTTCCCATTTCCCACCAAGTTAAACAAAAGGTGTGGGGTCACATGAAGAGAGGGGTTTGAATGTCAGAGTTTTAAGTTCTGCCTATAAAACATGCATTTTACTGTGAATGCCCAGTGCAAGTGATGATTTCAGAAGTGACTGACACCTGTCAAAGCACGGAAATTCCTCGATCCCATTATGAAAATGTGTTTGTTGTTGTTTTCCATGGTGTAGAAAATGGAAGAGCACTTGTTGTCCATGGAGCTGTGCAAAAACCAGGTCAGACCAGTTGTCCCAGTGGGG
Organism: Parus major; assembly: GCF_001522545.3. Lineage (NCBI taxonomy): Eukaryota > Metazoa > Chordata > Aves > Passeriformes > Paridae > Parus > Parus major. The sequence goes on from NC_031788.1 coordinate 8,455,476, forward strand.
CTTGCGTACATCAGCAGGAATTTGTTGGGGATCCAAAGTGGAGCACTGTTAAAGACACAATTCCTATTCGTGCTTTAAATCTGAAAATGTAGATTTTTAATTTATTTTTTTTTTAAATAGCAAAAGGAGTGAAAGAATGAAGGAAGCCTGAAAACAAAAATATATAAAAGAAAGTCAAGGGAATCAAAGATCCGTGGTGAAGAGAGTATTTTAATGTGGAATGTTAAATAAAAAAACAAAGATATAACCAACTATGTTGGTTGTTTGTATGTAAGAGCAGAGGGAAAAAATAATTGGTAGATTAACCCACCTGAACCTTCAACCTGATGTGTTCCCACTGTGAAATAATTAAACACAATCATATTTTCTAGAGAAAATGAAGGAGTAACTGTAGAAAGGGGAGTGGTGGCAGTTTATTTCAACTGTTATTAATGGTCTTGAGCTGGATTGATGTGTTTGAAACATGAACGGATTAAGAACTGGCTCGAGTTCCCTGCCTAAGTATATCCTGTTTTGTGTGCCTCTCCAGGTAATCAGAACAGTGTGTTATTTGAACAACTGTGAAATCTCCTTGGAGTCCTGTAGCTTTGCTTTGTTTCCTCAGAAAATGAAAGTGTATAATTTGCTCTGACTGAATGTAACAAATAAACCCCAACAATTTCGCTGTAGGCAGATCTTCTGATCCCAGGGAAGAACTCCAAAGCTGCTGCTTCGTGGTTATTACTGTGAGCAGGGAATGGCATTGTAAATAAACATGTCTTAAAAATCATATTGTGCTTTCTGAAAAGGATTTTTTTTTTTTCCTTAAGATACGAGAAGGGGAGAAGAAACCAGGTTAATTTTGAGTGGTTTTGTTCCCCTATACGTTTTCCTTTAAAACCTGTAGGCTGCAGTGGGAATTCTCTCTGGAGCTGCTGTCTGTCATTAAGTGCTTTACTAATGGTGGTGGCTCAGGCTCTGGAGATGAGCTGTGTGAGAGTGCATTTGCTAAAGTGCATTTGCCAGGGTTGACAGGTCAGAGTTTTGTTGGGTGTTTTGAACCTCTGTGCAGTCAACGTCCTGATGCACGTTTGAAGGAAGTGCAGTTTGAGATTTTTCTGGATTTTCTGCCTGTGTCTCACTCTCTTCAGGTGCCTCTGGTGCTGTTAGAGGTAGAAAGTTTGTGTGTGACAGGAGCTCTGACAGACAGCCCAAACTTGCCCTGTTGTTTGGGCTTGCAGTGAAAAATGACCCCTAAGCGCAGGAGCTGGAATAATCCTTTATATAAAAGGGTTCTGTGGAAAAGCTGATGTGCTGGTAAAATGGTGGGAGGGTTTGAAGACAGGCCTTGCACACTGAAATTGCCTATAGTGATTTTTTTCCCCACTGGTATCAGGTACTGGATGCCAGATCTGCTGTATTTTGTTTTGTGTTGTTGCGATGGGGGATGCGAGTGCTGGGGTGAGGTTTTTCTGGAGCTTATGGCCCTTGGAGTACGTAAAGACCTCTCTCAAAGTACTATTCCATGTGCAGCAGCATAATTTAGTGTTGGAGTGAATGTTCTGTACCTCACCTTGCTTTGTTGGTGTTTCAGTGTTTACAGGAGGCTGCTGAAGATGGGAGGCGCGGTGAGTGCGGGAGAAGATAACGATGAATTAATTGATAACCTGAAGGAGGCCCAGTACATCAGGACAGAGCTGGTGGAACAGGCATTCCGAGCCATTGATCGGGCAGATTACTACCTTGAAGAGTTCAAAGACAATGCCTACAAGGACTTGGCATGGAAGCATGGAAACATTCATCTCTCAGCACCGTGCATTTACTCAGAGGTGATGGAAGCTTTGGACCTGCAACCAGGGCTGTCGTTTCTGAACCTTGGCAGTGGCACTGGTTATCTGAGTTCCATGGTTGGACTCATCCTGGGTAAATACCTCTTCAGTCACGTTAACTGTTTGTGCTAGAGCTTTAAAAACAGGTTTTGAAATCAGGGATGAGACATTCCTCCTCTAATGAAGCTAAAAAGGTAGCTGGGAAAGTAAAGAATGCATTAATCCAACTCAGCAATTTATCAGGATTCTCACAACCTTCTCTGGAACTGGATAGGATCCAGATTTCTGTGGTGGAACAGAACAGGCAGCAATGTAGTTCCAGAGGTGGCTGTAGTGGATTCCTGCAGGTCTGGACACCGACCTGAGTTTGTTTCCCCTTAAGCAAGACTGAAGGTCAGGATCAGGAGTACAGAGTGGGACTGAGCAAGTCCACAAAAGCTGTGAGTGTACCTGGTGTGTGTTCACAGTCCTGTCTGGGCTGAGACATGTTTGAGATCCACTTTTGACTCTTAATTCCCATCACACAGATGGGAGTATTCTCTACAAAACACTTCAGTGCAGCAGAACTGATGTTGTGACCACATCAACAGTGGCACAAAGCAAATCATCTAAGTATAATTGGGCAATTTAAATTCCCTTGCAGTGTTTCAGTCAGAGTTGTGCTGCCAGGATAGATAGCAAGTGGCTATAGGGTACTTACTTAAATTTTGGGGGAATGTCCAGAATTTTAACTTCTGGGATGTTTATTCTCAGAGTAAAGTCTCATTTCCCATTTGTGATTTCCTCCTAGGTTTGTTGACATTACTTAGAATACATATTGGTATATGTTACTCCAGGGCTTTTATATTCTTTTTCCAAAAGTTACCCTGTCAGTTCTGAATAAAAAGGATGACTGCTGAACAACTTCTGTATTCTCCAGTTTGTTTTTGCTGTTAATTGAGGTACAGTGTATAATGACTGTTCCTGATTAATTGCAGAGATTTTTAGCATATCAGCAAGGGGGTATAAAAATAATATGGATATGCTAAAACATGCAGGCCATTGGGATTTTTTTCCAGGTGGTCACTCTCACAGCAGTGGCATCAGTGTTTCCCTCCTATAGTGAAGTTTCCTGCATAGTTAAGAACAAATGATCCAGAATCAATTGTGCAGAGAGGCTCTTTTGTTGCCAGAAATTGCAGGTATAGGGTTGCACATCCCATTGTAGCAGTGAGAGAGCTGACCCTACACAAACACCGACTCTGACACACATGGAACAATCTGCTGGAGGAAGGAACCCAAAGTGCATTAATCCTGCTGGGTTTTGTGTTGTTGCTGTTGCCATTCCCTGCTGTTCTGCACTTGCAGGTCCTTTTGGGGTTAACCACGGTGTGGAGCTTCACTCTGATGTGATCGAGTACGCCAAGCAGAAATTGGACTTTTTCATTAAAACAAGCGACAGCTTTGACAAGTAAGAGTGCAAAATGCCTGTTGGGATTAATTTTGTGCTTTGGGCTTTACTCAGGTCAGTTCTTGCTCCCATGTGGTCCCTCTGGATTCAGGGTAATCTGAGGATTCAGGCTCCTTAGGCTTGCTGAGCTGCAATGTGTGACCTTCGAAGCCTGTGTGTGTTGTGGGGGAGTTTCAGAAATGTTTGCCGTGTTTTTAATAGCAGTGCTGATGTTGCAGGGCTTAGAGGGAGCTGAGGAAGTTTGTTTATTTTTAAATGCACTTGCAGTAACAGCCTAAAACTTGTAATTGACAATACTTGGTTGTGCTTGTGATCTGTGAGAGCCTGCATGGTGATGAGATTATGAACTGGTTTTTGTGGTGGCCTAATATGTTTCATCTGAGAAGAAGGAAAAATGGCATTTTAAAATATGAAGGTAGTTTTATGATGATTAAGTTGGTACTAAAACTGCCTGGGATTTGATTTATGTTCTTCCTTAGACCCTCCATTCTGCTGCTGTCACAAGTAATAACTTCCCAGCTAGATAACCATTGCCAATAGTAACCTCAGCAATAAAAGTTGTGCCTGTCACATTTTTGGATCTGTTTCACAGTTTGTTCAAATGGAGAAGCAAAGCATTTGTGAATACCTGCTATCCTCCTCTCCTGGAAGGAAGAAAATTAAAATCATGACATGCAGGATTTTAGGCTACTCAGCCTTTGGCTGTTCCTGCTGCCCTGGGAAGCTGCTGAGGAGGGGGTTGTATTTTCTGCATGCTGGCAGAAGACTGAAAGTTTCTGGCATGGATGGTGCTCAACAGGGTTTTTTTTTAGTCACGTTGCTATTGTTTGAGGAGATGTTTTAAGGAAGACTTTCTTCAGACAAATATAGCTATGGAGCAAAAGCGAGCTGAATTCAGAAATCAACATGCCTGGAAAATTGGCTTTGTTGAGTGATGTCTGCTGGGTTGTGCTCCTGGAACAGCATGTGCAGGAACTGTTCTCTGGCTGCTCTGAATGTCCAGCACTCTTTGCAAACCCAGAAAGCTCCAGGAAGCGTTTAGGAATAAATAGGTGCTATGTTGAGCTGCCACTCATGATACCAGTGAAAGAATGAATGTGTTGAACAACTTTTACCAAAATCAGCCTTTAAATATAGGGCTTAAAACTTAGGGAGTTTTGGAGCTTGTAAAAAAATCAGAGGCATCAGAGAAACACTCATTTTTCTTTTAAACTGAGTCAGACAAAAAGTCTTTTTTATGAAGGGTGAATTCACAGTTCTTTTGATGCTGATGGCAAAACTTCCATTGGCTTCAGCACAGCTTACATCTGTAGCATCAGGTGCTAATTCCCCACATCTGAAAACCAGTTAAAAGCCTTTGAAAATATAAAATAAACCCAGGTGCAGTTCTTAAAATACCTTGACATTTGGAAGCGCAGGTCTAATATTTGTATTTGCATATTACAGCTGAGTCAGCGTCAGGTGACTAAAAATAGCTTGTTCTAAAGAGTTACATGCAGCTCAAGTATGAAATTATACATCCATATCCTTTGGAGATTTTAATCCATGAATTCTGACCTCATTGTGCTGTGATTTGGAGACTTCTAGCTGTGGTCTAACTGTTACAATAATGTCTAGAATAGGTGGGCTTTGGAGGGGAAATCCTGTAAAACTGTGGGGTTTTTCCAAGTGTTTTCCACAGTTCAATTATTCCAGAATTGTGAAAGTAATTTATTCAATAAATTGCCATATTCTTTTCTAATGCAATTCTTTTTCATTTTCAGGTTTGAATTTTGTGAGCCATCCTTTGTCATTGGCAATTGTTTAGAGATTTCTCCGGACTGCACTCAGTATGACCGTGTTTACTGTGGTGCTGGAGTCCAGAAGGAGCACGAGGACTACATGAAGAACCTGTTGAAAGTTGGAGGAATTCTTGTCATGCCTCTAGAAGAGAAGGTTGAGCACCTTTTTACTTATATTTCAGTTATTCTTAATTCTGATCTTGGTTTAGTCAGTAGCCATTCCTTAATCTTCCCCTCGTAGGAGGCTGAAGAAAGAATTAAGTGCACTGGTTTTGGCTATGATTGAAAACTGATATTTAAGAAATTTGTAGTTCTGCAGTCTTCCATATATTGCAATCTGTTGTTAATTGCAATTTTGCTTCCACACTGCAGAAAATGTGAACAAAGCTTTGTTTAAGTATATAATTTAGTGTTGTGCCTAATGGCAAAACACAACTTTTTGCACCCTGACTGCTTTGAAAGAGCATGCAGGATGTCTCCATTTACAAGTGTGACTGGATTCATTTTAGTTAAAAGTGGATTACGTGCCTGACCTTTTACCTGTGTCAGGGAACGTGAGAGGAGCAGGGTGCAGGGTTTCTTCCCAGTAAGAGGCTGTGCAGTGGGCTGGGGTAGGAGATTTGATCTGGAGACCTTTTCAGGAGTGAGTGTTTGTGGTGACTCAGGAGTTTTCAGAGGTCAGACACAGCTGCTCTGGTCCAGCCTGGAGGAAGATCTGGGGAAGAAGAGTGACCCAAATTACCAGTGCCCATGCTCCACTGCACTAGATGAAGTTACCTGGGGCTAATCCTGCAAGAAATTCCCTTTTTTTTTTTCCTCAAAAAAGCAATGTTGTTTATCCTTATCACCTTTTACTATTGCAGCTTTCAGTACTTCAACTTGCTGAGGCAGAAAAGTCATTTGTTCATTTTTTTGTTCAAAAATCTCATTGTAGTTCCCACAATGGACAATAATCTCCTTGTTTTGCTTCAGTTGACTAAGATAACTCGGACTGGTCCTTCTGCCTGGGAGACAAAGAAGATTCTTGCTGTTTCTTTCGCACCTTTGATTCAGCCAAACCACGCAGATTCAGGAAAATCAAGGCTCGTTCACTTGCGTGAGTACAGACATTCCTGGGCATGGAGGAGTTCCTTCTGCTGCTTGCCTGGGAGCTGTAACATCCCTGGCAATCCTTGCAAGGAAAATTACTCCAAGTCCTTCCTTTCTTTGAACAGTTGTCTGTCTTGTGCAGGCGTTGGAGTTGAATGAAGTGGATTCTAAATGACAGACTCACAGAATGGCCTGGGTTGGAAGGGGCCTTAAAGATCATCAAATTCCAGTATTCCTGCCGTGGACAGGGACAGCTTCCACTGGGCCATCATTCTAAACACAAATGTTTTCTTGTGAAGTTGTACCTGAACTTTGCAGGGTGTTTTATCCTTGTTATTGCACATTCTGTTCCAGTCCTGAATGATTGAATCCTGTCATGGTTCTCAGCCACAAGGAAGGGAAAATACACAAGCAGGACCTGTGAACAAAGGTTGTATCTACTCAAAGACTCTCAGGCCCAGCAATCTAGAATTATCCTGGACCTGGAATGCTTGAGGGATACAAGTTGTGCAGTTGGTGAGCTGTTTGAAATGCAGGTTGTATCAGTGGCCCCAATCTTTAGATTAAGACTTCAGTGTCAAGAGGCCTCTTAAGAATACATGGAGACAGAGGTACTTTCATAAAGAGATTAGTCAGGCTTTGGTCTTAACTTGGAAAGGTGTCTCCATGACAGAGAGGAGCTCAGGAAACAGTCCACAGCATGCTAGCAAGTCCAATAAGTGCATGTTTCAGCATGTTCTCTCTTGTAGTGAGACCTGCACATAAATTATATGTAGTTATTTTCTGCTTCTTTCATTCAAGTCCTAGGGAAGCTCACTTGTTGGCAGAGGACAGGGACTTTTTGTGTCAGTTTTAGTTCATTTTAGTTCATGGATCTGTGTGCATCTGTACATTTTTAATTTTAATTTTTTTAACATTTTTTAAAATTTTTGCTGCATTTCTAGGCTGGCAGCAAATAAGTGCAAAAGACAGAATAGTCTTCCAGGCCATTAATGTGGGAGGCATTTTAATACAGTAACTTACTGTAATGTTTCTATAATTACTTCTACAAAATGGTTTCCAGCCTGTCTTCACCCACTAAGTCTGAAACGGTTTTTGAAGAGCATAAATAGTACTTGTGTTTTATAAGTGCAGAACTTGGCAAAGCTGAAGGAACTGTACAATAGAAAAATGATTTTATGGAAGAATTAAACAGACTTCAGGTCTAGTTACCTACCACAGGAAAATACCTTGTTCTGAGCCATTAAACAGTCACAGCTCCCACCACTAAGTCTGCATTCATACAGTCTTTAAGATGTGCATCTTAGAATAATTGACAACTTGAAATCAAGGCAGGAAACTTTTTAATGAGAGAAACGCACAATTAAATTTTGTTTGGAAAGTTGCAACACAATTTATCCAAGTTGACAGGAGCTGAATAGAGCTGTTTGTGTAATCCCAGCAGGGAATTCAAATGGCCTGATTTAATCTGAGCAAACAGAACTTTTCCTGGGAGTAGTTCTCGGGGAGTTTCTCCATCTCTGCTGACGGGTTTCGTTTGGTTGCAGCCCCCGTGGCCGTTCGCAGCCTGCAGGACCTGGCTCGCATCGCCATCCGAGGCACCATCAAGAAAATCATCCATCAGGAGGCGATGAGCAGAGCTGGGAACGGGCTGAAGAGCCCCCCCAGGTTCAAACGGAGGCGGGTGCGGCGCCGGCGCATGGAAACCATCGTGTTCCTGGACAAGGAGGTGTTCGCCAGCCGCATCTCCAACCCCTCGGACGACAACAACAACAGCGAGGACATGGAGGAGGAGAGGCCCGAGGAGGAGGAAACCAAAGCCTCTGAACTAAAGCCAGACCCTCCTGTAAACTTTTTGAGAGAAAAGGTCTTGAGCCTGCCTTTGCCCGATCCCTTGAAGTATTACTTGCTTTATTACAGGGAAAAGTAGTTTTCCTTCTTCTAGAAAGTGGGAAGTAGGCAGAGAATAAAGTATTCCTTAGGGCTTGACAAACATGTCCCACTTGCTTGCCTGCAAATGTGACACCCGAGGCAGTAGGCTGGCTGGGGAATGTGGCTGCTGTAAACTTTGACATTATAGCTTTTTTGAGTTCCTTCTTTCTTCTCAGTTGTGTGCTATAGTTTTATCCTACAGCAGGGATTCCTTAGGAAGCAAGTTGGTGAAGTGCTCAGCTGCTTATGGAAGGGAGGATTTAATTCCCTCAAAACTAACTGCAGGAGATACTCCTAAAAATCTCATGGCTGCTCTACCGAATATCAGTTGGGAAAAACTCCTAAGCAGTTCCCCAAAGACCTTTCCTGTCTGTGCTCTCTCCCACTAAACCTGCTATGTATGTGCCATGGTGTGTGTTTAATGGAGGATGAAGATTATTAGTGAAAACCTGACCTGGCAAATCACATTTCTTCCAGTAATCTGAAAAGCACAACTTTTACAGAAAGGAAAGAAATTTTGGCATTACCCTTGTGGCATCCAAGTTCTGAATGAGAAGGAAAGCATCAGCTCCCCTTTGGTTGGTCTGTTTTGCCTGTAAATTATATATAATTTTTCAGTAAAAAGTGTTTTACAAAATACTGGTTTTTTAGTGGAAAACACCTGTTCCAGAGAAGGAGTTTTTGTGGTTCTTTTTAAAGTGATGGAGGCAAGTGAGGAATTGTAAAGCTTGACAGGATGCAAGGGTAGTCAGGGTTGGGACTGCTGTCTCTGGAAATGTTTACAGAGTAATTCTGAGTAGGGAAGAGGGTAGAGAAGAGCTGCAGAGCAGTGAGTTTATACAGCTAAAGGCAGCATCCGCGGGTGTTGCTGTCGTGTGAGGTAACCCAGATCATCTGGGCTGAGCAGAGTGAGGTGTAGAGCCCCAGTCTGAGCAGTAAATCAGTCAAACAGAGTTTTGTGGAGGGTCTGCAGAACCTGGGAGCAGTCCAGAGATGCAGTGTTCAGGTGTTGCTGTGTGTGTGCCCCTGCTGTATTTGCCACAATACAACTTGTTCACAAGTGTTCCACAGTGGTGTGAGGCTGCTCAGCTCAGCAGGGGATTTTATTCCTGCAGCAATGAAGTAGAAATTTTAAGAGGTTCATATGGAAGGACTTGGCACTCTGCAGTTCTGTGGATGTGAGCTGAAATTTTTATTCCCAAATCTCTCTGTCATGGTGATGGAAGGAGATGCTGTGGAATCGTAGGGTCACAGAATGGTTTGGGTTGGAAAGGACCTTAAGGACCATCTTGTCCCAATCCCCTACCATGTACAGGGGCACCTTCCACTAGGCCAGGTTGCTCCCAGCCCCATCCAGCCTGGCCATAAGCACTTCCAGGAATGGGGAGTCCACAATGTATGTGGATGATAAAATACTGTGTTTAGAAGAGGTTTACTTGGTTCAGCCTGTTTGGTAAATGTATCTAAAACATAAAAATGGTAAAGGCTGGAAAGGAAGCCTGGAGTTTGTGTTGATGTGAAATAGTCCTGAAGCTGGGGGGCATGAAAAGCTCTCTCAGCAGGTAATGAGGCTGTTTTAGGGTATTGCCCCATCAGAAGCTCTTAAGTTGGTATCACTTGGATATTTTTCAGTTTTTTTAATGTGTTCTGTCTCTTCATTTTATGAGGAGGAGAGAGTGAAGACTGTATTGCCAAATGGTCCTGAGTTGCACAACTTGCTTCATGAAAAAGTTTCAAAGTTCTGTGTGGCTTTGAAAATAAATGAATAACTTGTATGTCTAAGGCTGAGGTGGAGAACTTTTCCTTGCTTAACAGGATTTTTGTGTCTCTTTGGGAATATTGTCTGATAATCCTGTGTCATGTGGCTGCCAGCATGTAACACAGTCACAGGCTGGGTTTTGCCTCTGGTTTCCTGTCTCCACTTCTGGTCTCAATGGTAGCCCAAGTTATCTTGCTGCCTTGGATTTTGATTTCTTTATTTGCAGTGGGGCAGTTGTGTGGCCACTGAGCTGATGGTTTCCTGTAAAAGTGCACGTCCCCATCATTGGATTCTGGCAACTCCCATGAATTTCTTTCTACAAATGCAAATCCTGAATGTGGTGGTAAATAGAGGGTTAATGGAATCTGTGTGTGGTTATTCTCAGTGCTTCCCTACAGGCTGTGGCCTCTTATTTGTTGGAAAATTCTGCTTGATGGGTGTCATGCCAGGGATGTGCCTTTCTGCATTGTGGCACAATTTCCACACCCCTCCATAGTCCAGGGTGCCTCCTTCTTTTGGCTACCAGGTCATCCTTCAGTTTAATCACAACACTTCTAAAGAAGTTGCTTTAAAAATGACGTTAAACTTCAGGTTCCTGTTAGTAAGCCTTGCAGAGATTCTGTTAAAGCTGACCAGTTGATGGAGGATTATCTTTCATTTATCCCTTGTTTGGTTTTTATCCCCATCCCAGCCCCAGCTGTAAAAGGTATTTTATCAGATTTTTCACCAGATTTGCCTTTTTTATTACATTTGCTAGATTTTTGTAGCTTTCTATAAGATGCATAAATACTGCTATTTTTTTCCTGGATAAGGTTGAATAAATAAATAAATAAATAAATATATATATACAGGAAATTTATGTTCTAAGTTGTCAGATTGTCCCCTTATCGAAAAAAAAACAACTCCACAGATCTAAACAGATAGTAGAAATTCTATGTATAATATAACTCTGAAATAGTATTGCTTATGGCCTGTAAATAAAGGGCAGTTGTAAATACATTTTCCCTGTGCACAAGCACTTGCACTGTTGTTTTGTAGCCATTTCTAATAGAGGGATTGAGGCAGAGCGGGGTTTGTGTGGATCTGTGAACTGTCCAGGAATTGTACCTGCTTTGTTTCCTTTTGTGTTCTCAGTAGTTGTCACTTTTTTTTTTTTGTATGTGACTCCTTTTAGGTTTTGCTCCTGCAGCAAATTTGCAAAAAGAACTGAACTTGAAGCTGCTTTAGTGATGAGTGTGTAAGCTGAAAAAAATCTGTGTAAAAACAAGTTCAGTTGGCCTGAGGCATGTGGAAGTGTTATGCAATTTAAACTTCATTAATAAGTGTTTCTGTATCAATAAATTCAGTAAAGACTTTTTAGCCTTTTTAACGTGGCTTTGCATCATGTTGTGATTAGAATACTTTGTAGGTAAGTGCTTATATACATAATTGAAGGTCAAGACACAAAAACAGCAGAAAAAACACTTAACAATATGGTGCAGGTGTGTAGTTTTAGATGAAGTCCTCAGAATGTGATCTCTCAAACGTGCCCAGATGATGAGTTCCAAACCTTGCAGTAATGCAGCTGTGCAGGATGAGTTTTGGGATCAGCACACACAGGACTGATCGAGATTTTGATGTGTCAGAGTGGTTAAAGAACGAACTTAATTCCCTGGCTGTTTGACCTGTAAACAACAGGTATCAAAATGTGATTTCATCCATTTCTGTGCTTCAAGGAATTGCCTAAACCAAATGTGTCAGGAGTTTGTTGTGTGCATTCTGAAGTGCAGCTCCCCTCTTGTCCCCTGGGCTCTGTCTGAGTGTTTAATTAACGTGGATTTTTGAGAGCGGGTGTTCAAGGCTTTCATTTCTCCAGTATTGAGAACAATATTTTGGTTTCAGCTGTGGTAGGAATCTGATCATAATAGCAAATACAGCTGTTGCTAATTAAATGAATCTATTAACCTTTATTCCATAGGATAATTGCCTGTCTGTGTGTTTCTTCCTGTCATCTGTGTGTATGATAAATGTCCTTTTCCCAGCTATAACAGGAGATTAGTTCAACATTAATGTTTTCCTTCACATGATGCGTGCTGAAAGAAAATACTTTTCTGCTTTGGAAAGCTGTGGATGTGTCATACAAATGGTACTGAGGAAATTAAATTTATCAGATGATGTTTATGTTCACTTCATTGTAAAACATAGAACATCACAGTTCCCTGGGGTGTAGAGAGGGGGCAGGTCCCCTAAGGGAAATATTTTTGCTGAAGGAAAAGGGACAGAAGGGAGAGTTGAAAATAAAAAAAAACCAAAGGGTGAAGGGGAAAAAACCCCACTTGAGGGAACCCCCACAATTTCCTTGCTTTCTACAGGTGTGAAAAGCCTGTGTAACAGAGGCTGGAAATGCTGGAGCATGGGGACACGAGGGTTGACATAATTCCTGGTATTCAGATGAGTTTTGGATCTTGCTGAGAAATGCACACTCCTTTTTAAAGAATTTGTCATGTTGATGGAAAATCAGACCAATCAATGTGAGAGTAAGGGGCCTGGGATGGCTGGTGTTCCTTAACCCTCACCAACATCCCGTTTATCACGTCGGGAGATGAGCAAGGCAGGTGGGATGTGGTGAAGATCTGCTGCTCAGAAAACGTGTGGGTTGCAGAATTTGCCTTCTTGCACTGAAATTATTCCCTGTGCTCTGTTAAATCTGCTGACTTTGCTCCAGATCCCATTCCTACAAAGCAGTGGGCAAATACCCCTCAATCCATCCCCCACAGCACAGCCAGACTCTGAAATGCAATTCCACAGGCAGGACTCATCCCACAGAAACAGGACTGAGACCAGCTCTCCTCTTTGCAATACAAATAAAAAGGGATTTTTTTGTTGTTGATGCAGAGGGTTAGTTTAGAACTCAATTTATGCACCACAGAGGCAGAAAGCAAACTCCTCGTGCTTGCAGAGTGGCCAGATGTGCTGGGGGAAATGGTGGCTCCAAAATAACTGAGACATGGTCTGCAGAGAGCGTTTTTGTTCATCTTCCCTGCTCTGCAGAACAGCTCAGTCCCAGCAGAGCCCAGGGTGCTTTGGGAGGAGCTGACATGGGGGACAATGAGCCTGGAGGAGAATTGCAGGAAGATTTTCACGTAACCATCCTTGCCTGGTGCACATGGAGGACATGCTTCTAATTCACTTAGTGCCTCAGGGGAGTTAAAACCTGGCTTAGTCAGCAGAGCAGTCTGATTTCAGCTGCCAGTTTGTTGTGTGAAGGCTCAAGATGGTAATTTGGCTTTTTACAGCCGGTTTTTGTGAGCAGGCTTGGCTGGGTTGGGGTGGGTGGCCGCTAGAGGACTCTCTGCCCAAAACCATGAGTTCAGTGAACTTGCTTGGATTTCCAAGTGATGGTGGGGCAAACAAACAGCTGATTGCCTGAGGAATAAGTGCAGAAAGCCTGCAGGATAATTCTCTTTCATAGCTGGACAAAAGAACACACGTTTTACCTTCCATGGCATGAAATTTTAAGTGAAACCCCAAACCCACTGCTCTTCCCAAATGCTCAAGTGACAGAGAATCTGAACCAGGAAGGTTTAAATGTCATTCTTGTCTTCTTTGCCACGTTAATTATTTTGTAGTGCACAGTACAAAGCAGATGGGCAGGTTTGGGGAAGCTTTCATTTGACCTGCCAGGTTGTGTGGGATGGTGCTGTGCTGGACATTCCTCAAGTATATTTATATCCCAAGGTGTGTGAGCCTCCCTCGTGCTCAGCCCATCCATTCAGCATCTTGGGTAGTAATAGCTTGAAACATAAAAGATAATCTGGCTTCACTGTAGCTTCTCTATAAAGGTGATTAATTCAACTGGAAAGAAATAATGCCTTTTGCATCTCAATTTTATCATCCAGTGGGGAGAAAGAAATGGAGGACTGTATTTCCTAAAGTTCAAATTCCATTGATTTCACAGGGGTTTTTCCCCTCTTTACCCCTCAGTTGCCTTGAATTTCTCAAAAAAACCCTGATGTTTTTCCAAATGACATCCTTGTTGAAAGAAATTATACTTGGTCAAAGACCTTTGAAATGAATCAGCTTTTATTCTGCCTAAGAAACTTTACAGATTCCAGGGTGGGGTTTTGGTTTTGTTTGCAGGTTATTTATCTCTGTTAGTGATCTCTGTTTTAAAATCCCTTCTCTGTTACATCCCTTGCCCACTCAATGGTTGGAGGCATATTTTTGCTTGATGTTGTAACTACACTTAACAAGAGACTGCCTCTATCCTGAAAGTCTTACAGCACAATACATTTGTCAGGCTGTTAGATAAGACTCTTTAGTTTGCAGAGTGTGCTAGGGCAAAAAAACTTGACATAAAAACCTTGTCCCTGGATCTTTGCATCCCAGCTCAGCCCTGGAAGCACGGGGTCATTTTTTGGTTGCTGTCCATGGAGGTGCATTGTGCCTTCAGACAGATTCCTGAGGAGAAGGTGAGGAGTTAACTTGCAGTTTAAAAGAAGCAACAAGGCAAAAATAGATCAAAATGAAGAATTTGTATTTCAGCGCCACAACTGGAAAGGGGTGGGGACAGTGTGATCTCCAGTGATGTGCAGAATGGCAAGAGGGTGGGTGGTTGGACTGTCAAACTGCTTTAATTTAATTGCAAACACATGCTGATGAGTCCCCTCCTCCTGGACCTCGGGGCTGGGAAACTTTTTTTGTCAGCTCCCTGCAGCTCAGAATTGAGGCAAATACACTCCAGCAAACACCATGCTGATCAAACCTTCAGCTCTTGGAGGCTTTTTGTATTTTCTCCTCCTGCCTGGTTTCTCCTGCTCGTGCCCCAGCCGCTGCCTGTGTTTCAGGACTACAGTGAGATGCATGCATCTGATGCTGGAAACCATCCCCGAGGTCCCACCCCAGACAAACATTCTGTGAGTAGCCACTTCATTTTCCTGCCTTTCTTACCTGCATGGTCTTCAGAAAGAAGAGAAAAAAAAATTTTTAAAAATAAGTCAAGGCCAAAGGCATACTTTTATCCTCTTTTTATTTTCCCACAGAATTATCTGCCTCGAGAACTGTTCTGTGCTTTTAAAACACGAAACAGAAACTTCTTCTTTTGGCATCAGTTAATTGTTAATGGGACAATCAAGGGAATTGAAAAATTTAATGAGAGTAATTCCAGGGCAAGCGCTGGAAGACAGTTTTGGGGAATTAAAGGTCAAAAATGTTAAACTGAGCTTATGGAAAGGAACACAGTTTGCATTTTAGAAGCTTTGTATATGGGTGTAGCGGGGAGAGGAAATAGAGCAGCTCAGGCTTTTGTCTCCAGTGACATGAACACTTTCCTTATATATACAACACCATTTCTGTACTGAATTTTTAAGTACTGGTTTTCCACTTTCTACTTGAACTATTGAAACCAAAGTTAAGGCTTATTTGGAAAGTAACAACTGTGGTAACTCACAGATTCCGTGAGAAATAAGAAGGTGAAGGAGCTGGTGGCTGAGTCCATTCAAACGGGGAAGGTGGAGGAAAAGGACATTGAAAACTTGGAGACCCCTGAAGAGCTCGTACTGATAGGTGCAGAAGAGAACTTCCCTGTGATTCTAAACTAATCCTGAGTTTAAAGGTGGCTTTAAGATGCAGTGACATGTGACAAAACCCTTCCTTTCGTGCTACTCTTATCTGATCCCTTGTCTTGGATGACCTTTTTTTGTAAATAGCTGGAAAGACTTGTCAGAAATGAATCTTCAAACTCATCCTCCTCAAACTGCTGCCAGCTACAAAACTTCTCCAACACGAGTTTGAGCAGCTTTTCCCTTTGCTGATAACAAACTCAATTTTATCTCAGCTGGCACATCCATACCAGCATTTCTCCCAATAGCATCTCACTAATGTTGCTAATGCACTTTCTCTGCTGGCAGCCAGAGGAACATGCTGTGGGCAGGATGCTGGTGTTGGGCTGCTGCCATCCAGGGCTGCTTTGGTGGGTGGAGACCACAGAGGTTCTTGCACTGGTGGCCCACAGGATGGGATCTGCACTTGCTACGACTGCCAAAGCTCTCTCTCTCTGCCTGGGCTGGTGCTGGAATGATTATTTTCAGTATGACCCTGCTCAGTACTCGCTCACTGGGCAGTGCTTATGTGCTCTTACAGTAACTTGCAGCATCTGACTCTTCACACTCGTTACCAGCCTTTTTCTTCCCCTTATTCCCCTGCATCTTGAGATATTAAAATATTTAAAATACCCTGACACTGATTTTAGCAAAGTGACATGTTCCTCCTTGTTTAAACCTAGATTTTATTGAGGGAAAGGTTTATTCCATTGGCTGAACTGAAGTATTTCTGAGATCACTGAAGCTTAATTCCTTTTCCTCTGTTTGAAATAAGGCAACGTTTGCTGTCACAGTGGAGCATGAGTGTGTTTCTGCTAGATATCCTTCGAGTGCAGAGGGGGGAAGTTTACTGTGTCACCAACTCTTTCCCAGTTATGGGGTGGTGTGGTTCCAAGTTTCCTGTGGTAGCAGCACACTTCACTCTCTGCACCACCTTGAGTCGTAAATTGGCTTTTAAAACATTAAAGAAATAGTGTAGGTGTGAGATATAAAAATTGCAGTATTGCAAAGGAAGATGACTCTTCATGAACCAGTATTTTTTAAGGTGATTTATCCATTTTATGCTCTTTTACCACTGTCTGCATAATTTTAAGTGAACCACATATTGATGGTCAGAGATCCTCATAGACATAAAGACAGATGAGCCTGGTGAGTGCTCTGTGTTGGCAGATCATGGGCCTTTGTGTGGCAAGGAAAAATCCTGACTGTCAGGCTATCTTGAAGATCTAATGTATGCAAATGCATTTCCCTGCCAGCATCCCATTTATATCTGTTATAAATAGCATTTGAATAATTAAACTTTCTTTGAATTGTGGAAGATCAAGGAATGCTTCTTAACCAAGCCCTGACTTCTCCAGCTTTTTTGGTATGTTAGTGTTTCTCCTGGGAGAACCCTTGTGTCAGACTGAACATTTGGAATTATAGCAAGAATAGTCTTGATCACGGAGTTATTCTGAGCAGAAAATGTGGGATTGGGATATTTTCCATGGTTAATCTTTGGTGTGAACAGGACTGAGCCTGTGACTGCAGCTCCAGACGCGGATCCCAGGCTCCAGCTCGGTTCCCTCGAAGAACAGCTGCAGTTTCCAGATGGAGTTTGCTTTGAAGTTGGGAGTTTGGGACTTTCTGACCTCCACGACTCCATGCCACCCTCTCTAAGAATCCTGGAAGAGTGGGGAAGTCTCCTAGCTGGCATAGGCTGTGCTTCCCCATTGGCAGATGGCCCCTAGGGCTGCAGCCAGCTGGCAGCAGGAGCCGCCCATCGCCTTCCCTGAGCGATGCTGGGATTGGCATGAAACCAGCTCCAGGATTGATGAGCTGTTACTGGCTCCTCTTGGGTCGCCATTTCCCTCCTCCCTTCCCAATCCCAGCTGGGTACAGCTGAGGATCTGGCCCAAAGTCTGGTTTTAGCAGTAGACTATTTATCTTTGGTAATGGAGTCTGCTTGCTTTATCCTGAGCAGGGACTGGGATGGCAGGAATGACCACGTGTACAGATAAGCCATAAAAATTCACCGTGTAGAACTGCAAATGTATTTTGGCTTGTGTCTGTTCAATTGGAACATGATTATCCAGATGTGATCTGCTGGTTACCTCTGGGATTCAGGCACTTCTTCCAGCCAGCAGCCCAAGGAAGGGAACAGCTGTGGAACATACACTCTGAAAATTTCAATAGGTCTTTAACCTTCACAGCCATTTGTTCTGCAGTGTGACATTTAAAACAATAAGCTTCAAAAAGTGTGGGCATGGGTAGAAGAAATCCATGGAAAGAAGTTCCCCTCTGGCTGGCAGCTAATGGATTGCAATCCAATTATCCATGGGTTATTCTTCTTTCTGCATTATGCAGGGCACGTAATGAACGAGTACTGCTGGAGAAACATAGCTGAGGGCTCAGGGCAGGATCCGGGATCTGAACACATCGCTGGCATGAACTGAAAGTGACCCAGTTGTTCACAGACCTGGTTGCTAATTGGGCAGTGTAAGCATGGCCAGCTTGACAAGTTTTGTTTCCCTTCCTCATTGGGCTGCTTTTGGTGCCTGCTCAGTTCCTCTCTTCCTCCCGCAGGAGGAAGGCTGGAGTAGGAGAGGGTGTAGCTCTCTCAGTCTATTAATGAGCTCTCACGTTTTGAGAAGGAATTTTATACATTTGTTGGGGAAAGGTTTACCAAGCAAATGAGTTCTTGGAAATGCTGCGGTGTTTGTGGTCTCTGTCGTGTGTTTTGGGTTGAAGAAGGGATTACTCATTTCCTCTCTGTGTGATAATCTTATATGCAGCCATTAAATGCACACCCACACATTCTGCATGTGCCAGGTAGAATCTCTTTCTGACTTCTTTCACTGTAGTATTTAATCCTTATTAAACCTTCTAGAGGTGACCAAGAAGTTTATGTTCTATTTTTAGAAGTCTCTTCACTGGCAGGAAAATTGGGAAGGGAGGCATTTCAAATATATTTTCCTTCTAGAAAGGTTCCAGCATCTTTTGATGGAAGCATCCTAAGTCTTGTGATCGTAGCTACCTTAGGTGTTTAAAATCCTGCTTTCACTGAACTTCCCAGTTCAGCATCTGGCTCCCACTTGAGTATTTGTATTTTTGTTGCCCTCATCTCATCCCTCTCCCCAGAGGGATACCAGGACTCTTTCCTGTGCTCTTTAAGGAGAAGTCAGTATTTTTTAGTTAAAGTGTGTGTATTCTGGGTAAAAACTTTAATGATCATGCTCTTAAAAAAATGGAAGACTGACACTTAAACTACATATGACCCAATATAAAAGTGTTTATTTTACTTCCTCGGAATCAGGGCCAGAAAAAACTTCAGGAGGAGAGAATTTTTTCTTCCTCTGATGTAGGCAGTATCTTGGATAGATGGTACAAAGGATGCATTAGGTTAAGGGAGTCATGCTGCCATGGATGCCCAAGAATAGACCCAGATACCTTGGGTAGGATCAGACCCTAATCTTCATCCCACTGCTAATAAGTAATAGCTCAAATTATCTGACATGGATGAATTCAGCATCTTTTTTATGTAATCTGCCTACTTGAATACATGTTCAGTACCAAAACTATGTTTTGGAGGTATTCCTTGTTCCTATCTTTCCTGGAAAGAGCTAAAGGGATGCCAGGTGGTGTCTGAAATTATTCCACCAGGAATGAGGCACCAGCTGATCCCTCCTGCCCTGGCACTGCCTTTCTGGTGTATCATTCCCACCAGCTTACGTGGACAGGAGAAGTGAGATCAAACCAGCTTGGTGCACTGGTTTATGGGTTTATACTGGTTTTATTGGCTGCTGGATTATGGACAAGTTCCTGCCCCAGCTGACGCAGAGGGAGCCCTTTTGAAAATCTGACTCCTGTCTGTGGGAGCTGAAATCTTAAAAAGCTGGGTTCAGGAATGCCTGTGGTAATTTCTTAATTAAAATCTAGTGTTCCTGAATCTTCAAAATAAGTGGTGTGGCAGTGCAGCAGGGAACCACGGCCTGTTCTGCAGAGTGAGGCTCCCTGCAGCTGCTCGCTCTCCACTCTTTCAACCGTGATCCCATCATTTCATTGCCTTGTATCTCCATGCTCAACATATTTTCCTTCATCTTCAGTCTTTGAACAGTCAAATCTCGATGTCTTAAACTGGTAAGGCCCAAAATAGCCAGGACTTGGAAAATCCCCAGCCCTGAGCCTCCCCATGGTCTCCTCATCTGCCTCGCAGGGCTGGCAGGGCTCAGCTGTCCATGTAAGGGGTTCTGGGATGAAGGCTGTCATTTATTAAAGCCATTTGGGGACTCGTGTGGGACAGGGACATTCCTGAGTTGGGGAACTGATGACAGTGAGTCTGGAAGGCTTCATTTCCATCTCAGCAAGGCAGTTTTCCCTTCCTGCCAGGACTGGAGTGGTTTGGCAGGACTGGGGAACCTGCAGAGCTGACTCTGATGTTGTGCAGATAAATGTGAGGAATGAGCATCTTTCTGATAAATGTCCTGGCTCTTCTTGTATAATGGAAACTTGAATTATAGGATATTTTTAGGATGTGTTTAGGATGTCTTTCATGCCCTCCCTTCCTCAGGAAACACTGGGAGGAACTTCAGCATCTCTGTAAAAGCACCTTCACTCTCGGTGTCACTGTTGGTAGTGATCGTGTGGCTGCCACTTCCCAACCAGTTCTGAGCAGAACCATCAGCATCACTGCTGTGCACAGCTTTGGGAACACAAAGGGTTCTTCAATGAAACAAACCCAGCAATTTCCACAGAACTGCAGTAAAATGCCTCTTGTAGTAATTATCTGCTTAGTTAACATAGTAATACATGAGTCTGTGAAAGCCTAAATAGATTAAACAGAAGCGGAAGTTTCTTGTAAAATCCACTGATTGCTTTATATGCTAATCACTGATAATTATTTAACACAAGGCTTGCAGGGATGATTGTTCTGATAGCAGCTGAGAGGCTCAGACAGATTCGAGTGCCATTCTGTACAAACCCATTTCCCCATCCATGTGCAAATTCTGGCATTCTTTGTAGCCTCTGTTAATAATTCCCAGATTCAGAGAAGGTGACTTATTTCTGCAGCAGATCCTGGATTATCCACATATTCCAGCTCACTTTCCTGTCAGAGCACGAGGGTTTGGTGAGATTTTAAGCTGAACCAGCCAGACAGGCTCTGAGCAGAGGGATCTGTGTTGGGTGATGCTGCTGCCCCAGGCCTGCTCTCTGTGTGAAGGTGGAAGAGGATCCAGAATCCTTCAGCAGCAGCTGTTCCTTGTGGGAAGGTCATTTGTAAACCCAGACTGCCATCCTTGAAATCATGGGGGAGAGTTAAATAACAAGGGGTTATTTTTTCCCCCCATTTTTCGGATTCCCAGGTGGGAAGAAGCTGGCAGGAGGGAGGGAGCCCAGCTGCTGGGCACGGGCAGCTGGGAGCGGCTGCCCTGGGAGAGGCTCCGTGGCCAGTCCCTGTGAAAAACACATTTGTTCCTGAAAAGAAACGTGAATTTCCAGACTGAGTGCCCTGGGAATAGAGAGGAACAAGCATTTCTGCGTGAGAGGAGACAAACTCTGTCGGGAATGTTCTCAATCAAACACATGCAAGGCAGGGAATTCCCAGTGCAGCCCTTGCTAAGGCAAGGTCAGGAGTAAAAACGCTACAGATGAGCCAAAGTATTTGGGTTTTGGAATATGTAAGTTCCTCTGCATGCCCATTTCTTTGCTGCACAGGGACATCAACACTGGTACCTTTTAATGCTGTCTGGGTACAGGGAGCAGAAGAGCCTGGTCCATCCTCCAGGGCAGGATCCACCTACCTAAACCATGTGTGGCTAATGCCTGTCCCTCCTGAAGTCCACTGGGTGTTTTATGAGCCTTGCTAATTGAGATATTAAAAAAAACCAAACAACACCCCTGTCTTCACCCTGGCTTCAGTTTCAGCCAGTGACAATTTGCCCTTTCTATTTGTAGCAATTTCCTGCCACAGTTATTGTATCTATGGTTAAAGAAGCAAATTCAGTTCTTTTCATTGTCATGTTTTCTAGACTTCATATCATTCCCTTTGCTTTCTTTTGGATTCTCTCCAGTTATTTCACATAATTTCTTGAAATGAAGTGCTCAGAGAAGAGATGCAGTGTTTCTGCTCCATTTTTGTCTGTGGGGAAAGCTGTTGCCTTTGTGATGGAGAGCAAACCAAAAAGAACTTTGCAAGGACTGAAAGACAGCTGGGGTCCAGAGAATCATCTAAAGGTCTTACCTGGAACAGAAAACAGAAGAAAAATTAAAATATTTCATTAAAATTAAAAAAGCTTCATTACATGCTCCTTGGGGGTGGTGTAGTTTAAAAAGAACTTTAGTTCTGTGTAGTTTAAAGGACTGCAGTTGTCTTGGTTCATTAAAATGCTCAGAGGCTTTCTGTCTCCACCTGCAGCCTGTGACCTGAAGTTGGATTTTACACTTCACTGCTTGTTCCCTGCTGCCTTCCCTGAGCATCATCAGCTCCAGCCCTGACCCCTGTGTGTTCCTCCCATGTATTTGTAATGTTCCCATTACCTGCAGCCAGCTGCCTGGACTAATTACAGGGTCCTCTACAACCCCCTGGGGCAGCAGGGTTGGTGTTTGTGCATTTTGGGTATAAATCAAGTTTGCATTTCTTCACCTTTTTTCCTGCTCTAGTCCTTCCTCGTTTCCTTTTGACGAGGCTGGGGAGAAGAGGCAGCAGAAGAGGCTGTGCTGTCACTACTGCCAGTGTTTAATTGTGTTTGGCTTTATGGTGGCTGCCATTGCCTCGAAAAATCCACCAAGGTACCCTCAAATTCACATTGTCGGGGAAGAAGGATATGGAACTCCCTCTGAGAAGAGGGGAAAGAAATGCACATTTGAAGGAATGCAAGCTAAGCCAAACTCACCTAAAAATGTCAGAGGTGATGCTTTGGGACTGCAGCTTGCAGTGGACAAACAGAGGAGGTGAATTGCAATTAGAGATATTGGGGTTTTTAAATATTGTGAAGCTGTGTTTCTTTCTGTGCTCTAATTCTTCTCTGTGCAATATTTACCACTGAGAGAGGTGAAAGATTTCTTTCTATATTACACTTTTGAATCCTTTGGTCAAAGTGGAAAAGTTAAAGGAAAAAAAACCACAACAAAAAAAAAAACTTCCACTGGCCCATGTGCTGTTGCATCCAGTGATAACAAAGGGGTAACAAGGCAGAGATCTGATATTTCAGTATAGTTTAAGTAAAACTGCCTTGCATTATCTGCCTCAAAAGTAAGTTTATTATGAAATTTTTAGCAAAGAATGACTACCTTTTACAAACCGTTAAGCTAAAGAGATATTGCATCTTGGGGCAATGGAAAGAAGTCAGGTTTACATTAGATATTAGGCAGAATTCTTTTACTCAGAGGGTGTTGAGGCTCTGGCACAGGTTACCCAGAGAAGCTGCCTCATCCCTGGAAGTGTCCAAGGCCAGGTTGGATGGGGCTTGAGCAGCCTGGGGTAGTGGAAGGCGTCCCTGCCCATGGCAGGGGGGCAGGATGAGATGAACTTTAAAAACTCTTCCAACTCAAGCCAAACTGTGATTCTATGATTCCATGACCTTAAAATCAAACCAGCTTTACTCAATGTGCAGCCTCTTCCTCTTGCTCCAAGCTGTTTCAGCCCCCTGGGGTCCTCAAATTCCATTTGGGGTTTCCTGCAATGACTGCACCTCTTTCAAATTTGAATTTTATAAATGCTACAATTCCTGTTGATGCCTGCCTCAGAACAATTGCTGAATTTGCACCCATTTGTAGAATCCTTGTTTTAAACTCTGCCTCCAAGTGTGACTTTACCACCAGAATGGGCAACTCGTGCTTTTTTAGCTCTTAAAGCAAATGCCCTTAAAAGGCTGCCTTAAACTGAAAAAATAGTGTAGTATTCCCTAAATGTGATAGATCAAGTGGTGCAGGAGAAAAAAATCCCCTTCATTGTGTGCTTTGGACAGAAACCTGCAGCAATCTGTTTGTCAGCCTTTTGTGATTTGTTATAATGCACTGGGCCACGCAAGGTGCCAAATCAATGCACGCTCCCTAGAGAAGTGTTTCTCCTTGTTTAACCAGGTTAAAGCACTTAGCTCTTATTTCATTATCCCATTAGCAATCCAAACCCCATGTTTTTGGGTTCCAAGCTGATGCAGTTCCATGGGCAGCCCTTGAAATTTGCCAGAATCCCCTGGACTCCAGTAATTCTAATTGAAGTTGGCACAGATTTGAAATGCAGGCAGCGATAAGCTGTTGTAAGTCTTGGAGCATTGCTGAGCAAAATGGGAAATTCTTATTATGTGAGGTTATTTGAGCAGATTTAACCATTTTAGGGCAAAGATAGTTTTAGTAAGGAGCTAAACTATGGGTCCATGTGATGATGTGAGTTCCTCTACAAATCAGGATGAGATGCAGGAGTAATTGTGTGTGAACTTGGTGTGTTTTGCTGCAGGTTTTTCTCTGGAGCTCATGGCAATGATCCCTTGAGTCCTTTTAGTGTCTGGTTTTCTATGAAATTAGAATAAAGAGTTTTCTGACTGTAGGCTTGTCCCAGCTACTGTCTGACTTTGCAGACAAGAGCAGACCCCAACCATTGTCCCCACTCCTTGTCCACTCCCTTCCCTGGTCTAATGATTATATCCTCTGCTTTTAGAGATTTACGCTTCAACCACATCAAGGAGATACAACCTGGAGCCTTCAGAAGACTGAAGAACCTCAACACACTGTAAGTTACACCCCAAGGGTATCCACTTATTACTTGTGTTAGTGCTGTCCCCTAAGATGGCTTAAAGGTGGCCTTGGGCTTTTATTTATTTCAGTCAAGTTGTGCATATCCAGCCAAAGCTTTAAAATTCCCTCTGTTCCACCTGTGTCATGTTTCTTACCTTTTTTTTATTTTAATGTGGAGTTTAATAACTTTCATTTTTCACAATTAACCCCTCTTTTTAAAAATAAAATATGATGACCTCTAGCACTGACTGAGGATGTTTGAGCAGGTATGGCTTTAGAGTAGCCCATAAAGGAAATTCTCACCTGGGATCAAGACAGTGGAGGGATGAATTAAAATTCTTCCTTTCCATGGTCTTCTCTAAAGCATGAACCTCATCTGTTGCTCTATGTGACTTTGACTGAGCATCCTTCAAATTCCATCTTACCCTAAGCCTTGCCCTAAAAGAGATGCCTACATCCACCCTACTCCAGGTAGGAATGGGGGTAGAAAGCTGCCCCTCCAGCCTCGTATCCCACTCCCACATCACTGTACAGGCTGCTGCACTAGCAGCTCCTCACTCTTGGGAGCCTCTGCTCATTCTGGCTGCTGCTGGGCTGAGGGTTTGGAGACAGATCTGAGTGCATCTGCACCCCTCAGCCAAGGGGCTGCACACACAGCAGCTCCCAAATCAGAACCAGAAGCTGTGTCAGCACAGCACTGTGCTGGATGCGCTTGGGCTCTTGAGACCCAGATCTAATTATCTGAGCTGTGACATGGTGCTAACAGCAGTAGGATTTCCAGGTCCAAGCTGGAATTCCTCAGTGAGGCAAACAGCTCCTTTGGGAACCTGACAGATGTTCATACATGCATGGTCCCAAATGGAAACAGAAAGTTTAGGTAGCTTTTTTCTGTCTGGCCTTGAGTGATCTGAAGTGTCTGATCCTGTGGAGCTGAAGGAAGGCAAACCTGGGCAATGAGGCATTCAGTCACCTCTGAGTAGTTGTTGGAAAAGTGGGATTACAGCAGGACTTTATTATTGAGACCTGCTGAAGTGTTATCTTTGAAAAATCAGCATTTGCCAAAGATTGGTTCACTCTGTGTGTGGGACTGAGTGGCCAAGCCATGATGCAGGATGCTGCAGGGTACCCTGGCTGTGGCCCAGCACAGGTTGTCATCAAGTGGGCTGCTCAAAAACTTTATTGCCACTGGTGCTGTTCATCCAGAACAGCCCAGGTTAGTCTCTCAAACAGGACCGTGGGGTACTTAAATTGCCAAAAATAATAGAGAAGAAAGGATGCTTTGGATGGATTTCCATCATTTGAGATAGGGTCAGATATGGTGAGAAATGAGAAAAAAATATCTATAGAGATAATAGAGGACAAGTCTGCAGGGTTTTGTCTTATCACAAAGCTCTGCTGAGGCCTCTTGATCTCCAGCCCTGCTCTTCCACCCCTGGAGCTCTCCTGAGTCAGGGAACAAAGGGTTCCAGATGATGTCACCTCGCTGTGATGCAGGCAGATGTTTGGCAGCAGCTCCCAGGACCACCAGGAGAGTTTCAGCAGAGCCCTGGGGGAAGCGAGGATGCTGGCAGGGCTTCACTGGGAGAGATGCTCCAGCCAACCTGCTGAGCTTTGTAAGGGCTCCCAGTTCCTGCCCTGACAGCACCCTGGACTGGGCAGGTCTCTGACCTGGGCAGGACTTTTGCTTCTGTCTTCTGCATAGAGGTAGATTCAGACAGGGCCTGACTGAGGGGAAGACCTGGCTCTCTCTAACACCTGTTTGTGCTCCATCATTTTCTCCAGTTCTTTTTCCTTTCTGTCTCCACACTCTCCTGGACAGAGATCTCAAGGACAGCAGGTCCATGAGCACATCCTAGAGGGAATAGGCAGGAATGTACCCCCTGGTACCCCTGATCTCGTGATTTGGGATGCCAGGGTAGCAAGAACAAAGTGTTTTCACAGGGGGTGGGCAGACACCCCTGATTTCCCTAAACAATGTCCCATGGCCGTCATCAGAGCTGGAATACTGGACCAGGTGAAACACTGCTCTAACAAAATACTGCATTTGTATGTTTGGGTTCTGAAAATCAACCTGATTTGCCAAGGAAACCTTTCCATTTAGACAGTACTTATGCTTAGTTGTATTTCCTGGTCTGGCCAGCAGACTGGAACACTCAGTTTTTCTCACACTTGTAGCAGTTAATTCCCACGGCTGAGGAGCTTGATAACTGACTGAGAGAACATTGGACTTCACACTCCTGAAGCAGATTTCTCACCAGGAAATTTGGTTTGTCCAATTCCCACATCAAAACTAACAAGAGCTGAAGAATTTGCTGATGTTTCTTAGATGGTAAATTTTGCCTGAGGACTTAGATAGCTTTTCAAGTGATAAAGAGAATAAATCCTTTAAAATCCCTGGGAGACTTCCTGGGAAAATTTGTCCAGAAAGTTTGAAGTGAGAGGTTTGAAGGATAGAATAGATCAGGTTCCATGTGCAGGGCTCTGAGCTTGCAGCTTTCTGCCATTGAATTTAAATAAATCTTCCTTAAGCAAATAAATGTTTTTTAAAAGAGCATTTTCCGCTAATGGTAGAGGAAGAGCAAAAGATTGTGGTGAAGCTTCTGTTCTCCATCTCCTTTAGGGCAGGGTGGCTGTTCTGTGTCCAAGTTTGACAGTTTATAAACCACCCTGAAAAGGAAACCTTTGTAGCCTGTGCTGGATGTAGGGAAATGGTTGAGAGCCTCAGAGGAGAGGAGCCTGTGTGGATGTCCAGTGGGGCTGTTCAACAGTTCAAACCCTCCCCTGGATCCTCTCTGCCTTCCTCTGGTGTGGGAGATTTGATAAATCACAGAACACTACTTTAACATGAAAAACAGGAGCCCTGTTTGTGGAAGAGATGCAGTCACTGTTTGCTTCCAGCTGGGGACTCCTGGTACAGCACCACAGGTAGTGAGCAGATACCCTAAATCCTGCACCACTGGGAACCTCCTTGTTGGCTGTGTGCAGCTGGAGAACTTCTCTTGGGCTGAACATATCAGAGAGTGGTTGAGATTTCCTCATCCCCTCCTGTGGGCTCTGCTCTGCTCCCATCTGTGCAGATGGAGCTGTGTATTTTTAACTCTTAGTGTGTACCTTTGATATTAAAAAAAATATAAAAAAAAAAAAGAAGAGAAGAGAAGAGAAGAGAAGAGAAGAGAAGAGAAGAGAAGAGAAGAGAAGAGAAGAGAAGAGAAGAGAAGAGAGAAAGAAGAAGGTAGAAGGGAGAGTGAGGTAAAAAAACCCCTCTTGTATGGCATCCACAACCCTCCCAGCTCCAGGACAGCTGTTTTGCTGCAGTTTGCCATCACTTGCTGTGTGGCTGAAGCCAGCATTAGCTCAGAGCAGGTGCTGGGAGAGAGAGGAAACACTGTGTGCCCATGGTGAGGCACAGCCTCTCACTGCCTTCCAGCTTTTGCTCCTTTAGGTCATTTCTGGGTGGGGATGGATGATGACACCTCTGAGAAGCTTCTCCTTACGTGTTCCCACAGGAGTCAGCACTGCCCTGTTAACCCCTTTGGTTCATTGCTGTATTTTCAAACCACAGCCAAAGGGTGGCAGCTCCTTGGGTCTCTCCAGCACCATCCATAGGAATGTCCAGCCCAGGGACCAAAGTTTCTAAACCTGCCCAGTGTGTGTTTTCTTCTTCCTGAGGCAAGAGAGCAGGGACTCTGCAGGGACATTGCAGGTTCCTCTGCCTGGCCCTCTGCCCTGTCACTGCTCACATCATATTTCTTCTCTCTTTGCTCAGGTGGGAGCAAAACACTCCTGGTGAGCCCTGCAGCTCTGCTTTAGGTGCTGCTGGTGAAGAGTATCAGGGTGACCAGAGCAGTAACGTGGAGTTTCTGTATTTACCCTCTAGTAACTCCTGAGAAATGTGTTCCTGCCAGCGAGGAGGGGATGTCAGAGCCTGCTTGGATCTCAGAACAGAAGTTTCTCCCTTAAATATGGGAAATGGCTATTCCAGATCATTCTTTCAACAAGGGGGAATGTGTGATTGAACATAAAACTCATTTTTTCTCCCCCTCTAAATGCACTATGTGATGATTTCTATTAATGGCGTGAGGAAAAAAATAGCTGTTTTGTCACAATGACTGCAGCATGTGGTTTGTCAAATGAAAAGAGGAAAGAGAACATGGTTTGAGTCTGAATTCTGTCCTGTCACATCATTTAATACATTCTTCAAAACAGAAAAGACTCATTTAATGCAACTTAAGCCTGTGCCTGGCAACCTGGAGTGAGGGTGGGGAAGGAGAAAGGAGAGGCAGTCATGACATAAAACCTAAAAACTGAATGTAAAACGTTCTCTTTGTGAATCTGGGCCAGATCTCATGGTGCATGTACATCTCAAACGTCCCAGAAGGGTTTTGCAGGAATAAAAACTGTGTGATTGTATTCTCTTACTCGTGTGGAGTCCAATTCATGGGGCATGAAGGGGAGTGCCCCATCCTATTGCTAGGAAACTGTTGCGGCAACAGGAAACTTCCTTCTGATACTTTTAATTTAGCCTGTTTTACTACAGGGACTGCTTAAGATAATGATAGTGATAATTATCTTCCCAGCCTCTGTCCTCCAGAGCATTTACTCCCAGCAGATCTGGGATCTCAGCTTTCAGCCCTCTAAGGGCAGCAGGAATTTGGGGATTTTTGCTATGGGCAGCTGCTGGGACTGATAGCCAGGCCATGCCAGGATCTTGCACACTTCTCTGCCTGGGTGAATTGCACAGGAGTCAAGGAGCAGATGGCTGTGCAGGAGCCATCCAAAGTCTTTCTAGGAGCCAGATGTGCTGCCTTGTCCATGGATTTCTCTGAAAGCAGAATTTTGGAATAAGTGGTCTATTTTATGGACTTCATCATTATCTCACTTGCAAATGTTTCCCAGGACTTATCCTTCTATTACAATGGGGAATCCTGAGACAGGAAGCAGAGATGGCTTCTTCCATGCAGTTTTTATTCTAAAATCAGGCAATGAACAAATTTTTAAGTATCAGACGATGAGATAAGAGCCCTGTGTGCTGCTTGCCATCTGAACTTCCAGGATTCATCTCATTTGGCTGGGTCAGTGCTTACACTGCCTCAAACTGTACAAAACAGCCAAGACAACAAAACAGAGCTGGATAACGCTTTTAAATAGCCCCAAAACACAGCCAGACAACATAATGCAATTTGAAATCCCAGTGGAGATCAGTCCTGGTCTGAACTCTGAGCATTAAAGATAACGATCAGTGAAGGGCTCCAGACCGTGCTGCTGCGTGGGGCTGCTCAGGCTGTTGGTGTGACCCTGCTCACCTGGTCACTGTCACCTGTCCCCTGGGAGGCAAATGGCCAGTGCCAGGTGTGGGGCAGGTGCTCAGAACCCATTGTGTGCTCAGAAGTGGGGCCAAGGATCAGATAACAGAGAGCAAGCTGCCTTCATCCTGCTCTGGCCAGAGATGAAAGCTGATAGAGGAGGGGAGGGAAGCACTGCTGGTGCCTGTGTTGTCCTTGTCCTGCGGGCAAATAGACAAAAGCCCTCTCCCACACTGCTCTCAGGCAGTTATTTCCAGCCCTTGGGTGTTCAGTCATCAAATAAACTTTTGGGTTGATGCTCAGGGATGGTATTTCCACTCAGCATAGCTGGCTGTCAGAGCGGGATCGTGTGTTCCAAGGACTTGACATCATTTTTGCATCCTTATGAGTGAGCCTGGGCTGTTTGACCTCAGCTGTGTGTATGGAGCCATTGCTTCCAGCTGTGCAGGAACTTTCCAGCTGTCTCTGCCTTACCCTCTCCAGGCTGCCTGTGCCCAGCCCTGTGCAGTCTGGCCCCCACACCCGTGGTATCAGGGCAGCTCATCCAGGGGGGATACTCAAATCCAGGATAAGAAGGGCTTTTCCCAACCCCTCATTACCTGACTTCCAAAGTTGTTTGCTCTTGAGTTTCTCACATGATTCTCCACCTGAGAAAAAGTTAGTGGAAAGCTGGTGTGGCTCAGGTGCCTGGAGAGATCTTGTGAAGCTGCCATCACATGTGTGTGCTTCTGACATCTTTTATCTCTTCTGTCATCCCTGAGATGTTTGATTTTACCTTCGTCTTCTTTTCCCACAAGGTTTTTACTATTTCTCCCCATCTCTTTGTCTTTTCTCTCCATCCTTTACCTGCACAAATTATTTTTGCCCAGGAAAAGACCTTAGCTTGTAATGACAGAGGCTGGCTGCTCTTTTTTCTCCAGAAAAGCAGGGCAGAAGACTGGATTTTACTGCTGGGAAAGTGCTGAATTGTCTTCTCACCTGCTGCCTGGTGGCTGATCATTCCTGAGGAGCAGAACTATGGAATAAATGAACTTGTAAAATGCACATCCAGTGCATGTATTGAATGTGACACAACGTTGTAAGGTCTGGCTGCTTGCACAAAATTGCTGTTTTCCCTGCAACACCTGAAAAAGAAATCTTTGCAGTTCACAGTCACAGATTCCTTCTCTGCTCACAACTCCATTGAGGAATTTTAAAAATTCCTGTGGCTGGTGAATTCCTTGCTCTGGGCTATTCAGCTGTAAAAGCTCCACCAGCTCTGGGCTTTATCAGTGGGGCAACACCACAAGAGACCCCTGGGCAGCCACAGGGAATAGCTAAACTTTGTGTATTAGGGAGCTATTTATAAATGATTTATCGTGTTTTCTCAGTGTTTGGCTTGGCAGGGGCTGCAGGGGAGCTGTGCAGGGCTCAGCTGTGTGGTTACACTGCTGCACAGCGTGGCTGTACAGAGCTGGGCTGTTCCTGGGCACTGGTCCCCAGCTGCAGTCAGAGTCATGGCAACTGCACACACAAGTCACACACGCCTTCCCAGTGCCATGTGGTCCAGAGGTTTTGTATTAAAATCTAGCACAAGGCTCCTGAGATTGAAAGAGGTTGTCTCTGAGCTGCCTCAGGAGTCAAAGTTGAATTTATTTCGTTCTCATTTGCGGGTATCAGTTACAAAGTGATTAGAGTAAATTAGTGTTTTATGGCTCCTGTAACTCCACTGGGAACTGGTGTTTTAAACTGCATTTGTACTTCTAAAAACTGGCCCTGCACTCCCCTGCTCACTCATTGAACACAACCAGGAACCTCCAAAACCCATTGTGATTGTACAAGAGTGGCAACAGTGATTTAATATCTCAATCCTCACTGTTTCTTTCTGCCTGTCTCTCTTCCCCTCATCCCTTTCCTGGACAAAATAGTCACTTCGTGGTGAAAACTGTGGCAAAAGGTAAGGAAAATACTTTGAGTACTACAATATTTGAAGTACTTGGACTCTGTGGGTGAGAAGCCTTCTCACTGCCTTGGCTGATATGAGTACCGTAATTTTGACTTGCTAACCCCATTAAATCTTAAATTCTGTGACACCTGGGCTCAGAATTTTTCAGTGGGCATCCAAGAACAGAATTGTCACAAATATCACACGTGCTGACTTCACCAGCTGTGTTTTTCTTCTTGATTTGAACAGGCTGCTGAACAATAACCAGATAAAACAAATCGTGAGAAGATCCTTTGAAGATCTGGAGAACCTGAAATACCTGTGAGTTGGTAGCTCAATAATTTCTTAGCCTCTTTAAAATCTAACAACCCACTTTTAACATTTGCCAGTCAGGGATGTACTGTGTGTTTGGAATTCAGTGTCAGAGGTATAAAACATTGCCCTTGAAAACAGGCAGCAAGTTCTGCTTTGGGTTGAGGGTTATTGCTGATTTCTGTGACTTTTTAGAACGCAGCTGCTGATCAGTTGGCCTAATGCTGTTTCCTTTCTCTCCTTTTGAAAGCTACCTTTATAAAAATGAAATCCAGAGCATCCAGCAGCATGCCTTCCACGGGCTGCACTCCCTGGAGCAGCTGTAAGTACAGATGAGCCTTGTTTGCACGCTGTGCTCCCTGGCTGGAGAGCAGCAGGCACTTAGAGAGGGGTAGGATGAAGCTTCTGCTCTTGTATCATCCAGATTTGCCAGACTACACTGGGTCCATTTGAAAACAGCTGTTCTGAGTATTGGTTTTGGTTGGTTAGCACTGAGGTCTCCTCCTGCTGGTGTTCCATAAGTTTTCTCCTGCCCCTAAACCTCTGGAGCATAGGAAGACCCCAGCTGTGTTTCTGATGGCCTTTACTTCCAAGGACCTTATGATGGGAGGAGAGAGGAGTCTGCAGGAGGGCTGGAAGCAGAAGGCAGCTGCTCTGCTGGGTTTGTGTCTGGGGCTTCCTCGAGCATAGAGTCAGATCTGCTCCCTGACTTAAACTGAGGGTGCTGGTTGAGTTTCTCTCTCATCCAAAGCTGTGCTGGAAATGAATGGATGAAGCTGAGAGCTGGGGCAGCCGGCTATTGCTGGGAGCTACCAGGATGAAGGTGCTCCCATGCCTCAAAACATCTGGAAATTGCAGTGGGGGAAGATGATGGATCCAAACAAGCCCAGTAATGTCCTTCCCTCAAGGCAGTCTGTGCTGAATGTGGGATGGAGGGAGCCTCCTGTGTTTTCCTGGCAGCTGGAGTCCATCACAGTGACACTCCCAACAGCCCCCATTTGCTTCCCTTCTGTGAACGGCAAAACTCTGCTGTTTATCCAAAGAAGTTTTGTTTTTTGACTCTTAGTGTACCACTCTTGAGGTGAGATGGACAAACTGAAGTCTGGCTCTTCTGAAGTGTCTTCCTAAACTGGGACTGGGTTTTTATTACTTGTGACTGGGGGAGAGAGTGTGAGCTTGGATATTTGAATCATACATGGAATGGTTTGGCTTGGAAGGGATCTTAGAGCTCATTTCATTCCAACCCCATCCATGGGCAGGGACACCTTCCACTATCCCAGGCTGCTCCAAGCCCCATCCAACCCGGCCTTGGACACTTCCAGGGATCCAGGGGCAGCCACAGCTTCTCTGGGCAACCTGTGCCAGGGCCTGACCACCCTCACAGGGAAGATTTTCTTCCTAAAGATTTATTCTTCCTTAATAATTGCAATATAGGAATTACTTGTATCATTGGAGAATAGGGACCAAAGGCCTAATTCCTGGATTGTTCCCAGCCACAGCATTTATAGGGCTGGAATGTAACCAAGGATTTTGCTGTAAAAGGAATAGGATCCAGCTTGTTCTCCAGGTTGACAGCACAAGAGGACAGAGCATCGTTGGAAGTTTCAGGCAATCCTAACAATAGGTGTGCCACCAAGGTCGTGTACAGTGTGGTTTTTCATCAGCCAGCTCAGCAAGGATGCCTGGGAGAAAATTTAGGAAGCTGAAACTGGCTCTAAGCTGACCTTAGAGAGCTGGTGCTGCCCACAGGGATATTTGAGCAGTGAGCGTTCCAGACTTGATGTCACGAATAAAAGAAAAAAAAACCCCAACAAACCCACAAAACCAACAAACAACCCGCTGAAAGTCCCATCTGTTTTCAATCCCAGGCAGGCTTAGCTCCAGAAGAAATAGCTTTGCTCAAACCCTACCCCATTTTCCTGTCCCCCACAAGCCAGCTTTTCAAGAAAAAGTATAACCCGATTGATGGACAGGATCAGCTGCTTTCCTCAAGGTCCAAAGCAATCTCAGCAGACATCTGAGGCTGATTACAGCACATCCCTGTCTTCCCCACTGCGACCCTCCAGTGCAGAATCTGAGTCACCCTCTCCCAGTTTGTGCTTTGATACTGGACCATTTATCATGAATCCTTCCATTACAAATCAAACAGCCATGTGGAGGCTTAGGCAATTATTTCTCAATGCAGTCAGCTACAATAGCAGAATGAGTATTTGTAGATCTGTGATTAATCTGTGTCTGCTGTGAAATTTATGCCTGTGTAAAATAAAGGGGAACAGTTTAGGCAATTTGGGGACTGTAGAAAATCCATCTAAGGGTCAGGAATGTGTCAGTTGTGCTGGTGAATGTCACAGCTCACTGCAGCAGGGAGGCTCAGGCATTGGGGTGAGTTGCTCTGCAGGCACCAAGTTTCTTTTCTTGGTGGCAAGGGGTGACCTGGGACAGGCAGGAGGCCCCCATGGACTCTGGAGTGGCAGGTCACACTCTGGATTTTAGTGGAATTAAAACTATTGTTCTGTAATAGCAGAAAAGCCGTGTTGGCTACTGAGTTTGCATGTGGAAACTGGAGACACTAACATGGATTCTGGCTGCTCACCACCTGCCCTGAGATGAGCAGTGACCAGCTGGGGGGCACTGGTGGACTGGCCTGGGAAGATCTTCTGTCTCTTAAACTGCAATCTGTGTGTGATTTTTGTGATTTCTGTGTGATTTCTGTGATTTCTGTGTGATTTCTGTGTGGTTTCTGTGTCACAGGTACCTGCATTTCAACAACCTGGAAAGTCTGGAGCTGGAGACTTTTAGTGACCTGCCTAAACTTGAAAGGCTGTGAGTAAAGATGGGATATTTCTTGGGACTAAGAGGGTGAGGAGACAGGGGAAACCCCTTTATTTAGTGTAGCAATTTTGGTAGCATGGAGTGTGATCTCCAAAATGCGAAAGAAACTTTTTTAAGGAAAGATATTTTACATAATTGCCAAGTAGAAGGGTGACTGAGGATGTGAAGGGAATTTCCCATTTTATGTTATGTTCAGGTTTCCATCTAAATAGGAGTAAATCTGCAGAAAGAGCTGGTCAAGCCAAGTGAAATTTTACTCTGAGCATAAGGTCAGCAACATTAGTCACTGTTGGGCAGAGGGAGAAAAAAAGGGGGTGGAAAAGGGATAAAGTCAGAAGAAAGTCTAACAAGAAAAACACACATCCTTCTTGAAAGCAGTAAGGAAATGGAGTCTCCTGCTCCCCAGGATTGCTTCTAGCAGTAATGGAGCCACCAGCACAATGTGTGGTTCCTGCTCCATGGAGAAACCAGCAGACTTTTCTGGGCCATGTGGAAATGTGCCTTATATCCATACATGCCAGAGAAATAAAACTGTGGGATCCCACACCCCTAGGAAAATTCAGACCTGGATCAATACATGGCTGATCTCAGTCACTGTATTGGATCCAACAAAAATTCTGGATTTAAATTTTAAAGGAAGGATTTTTATCCTCCAAGCTGGGCAACCAAGCTGAGCTCTGGTGCACACGTGTGTGTGCACAGACATTTGCACTCGAGCTGTGATGCTTTTGTGTTCTCTCCTGTTCCACCTCCTATTAAAATTGCTTCATCTCTTCTATCAATGGTCTCTTATGAGTTTTAGATGTTGTACTACACAGGTAAATTCCCCCACCATTATGGTAATGGGGAGTTGATTGTCCCCTCTTGGTCCCCACTAAGATTGTGCATTTCAGAGCAATCAGGGTTTCTCCCTAAGAACTGGAGAGTTTTGTGTGTGTGCTAAGACTCTGAAAGTGAGAATTTACCTCAGTTTTGTTCAGAGATAAGCCCAGTTTAGGTGGCTGTTCTCTGAATTAGGTTTGCTGGTGGATTTGGGTTAGTAACTACATGGAGTCGAAGGCAGGAGTTGTCCAACGCCAATGGCTGCCCTTGTAAAATTGTCACGTCATCTGCACAGGGGAAGGAAAAGGTCCCTTGAAAACTGGAGCTGACCCAGGCCCAGAGAACAGAGGGTGGGTCCAATCTGAGGGGATTTTGTGCCCTTTCCCCTCTCTTTGCAGAGAAACTCTAAGGGTCCAGTTTAAACCCGTTCCATCACATCCTGAGTCACTGTTTCCAGCCCACACCCGCTCTCGGCTTTGGCATATTACATCACACCCACCAAGGGATGAAATCCCTCCAGCTCATGGAAACAAACATGGAATTTAAAAACTGAGCTCCATTTTGATGAGCAGCCTTTGCATTTAAACTGAGTTGTGACCTGGAATGTTAGCATCCTCACAGTGCAAATACTGAATAATATTTTGGCATGGCTTCTCCCACTGCAGATTCTTGCACAACAACAAGATTTCCAGGATTCATCCAGGGACATTCTCTCAACTGGAATCCCTCAAACGGCTGTAAGTAACAAACATTGCCTGCAAAGAGGACTTGTTTATCTTCCATCAGATGGGCAGGACCTGAGGAAGAATGTGCCTGGTTGGCAAAGCTTTTAGCTGTTGCACTTCTAAGGTCACTGCTAAGTTTATAAAACAGTTTTGATTGGACCTGAAAGCTTATTTAAGCAGTTAGAAGTTTCTTTATGCTAGTGTCTAATTATAATCAGCTTAATAATGCCACAGGAATGAAGGTTCCTGGAAAGTCTTCACAACAGTTTGAACCCATAAAACATCCTTGAAAAATGTAGAAAGTCCAGGTCATGGATATGACCTTGAACATGTCTGTAGATCAGTATCTAACATGGAAAGAAAAATCATAGTCATAAAAGAAAAGGCTTGTTTTCCAGATTGAAATTAGCCAGAGGGGTGCCAAGGGGCATGATTGTCTTTCCACGCAGGAATTCCCCAGGGTGCCATTCCCACATAACCTGTCTGTCTCTTAAGCTTACTTCTTTCTTGCTTTGGTTTTATGATCCCTGGAAATAAGTTCTATGATGTGTTTGGGAGAAAAAAAAATGCAAAAGGTAAAGAATTTTGGTTTTCTGCCATGATTTTCAAGTACAATAAAATAATGTATTTCTCACTGCAGCCCTCAGTGATTTCTGCAAGCAGGTAAAATGCTTCACTTCTCTTTATATCTTGTGAAATGCTGTCTGTTGGTGCCAGAGAAAAAGCTGGGGTGTCTATAAAATACTCAGTTATGACCCTGTGTGAGATCTCACATTCTCAAATATGTGACCCTGAAAGTGTTAGATTTTTCTTCCTTTTTTATTTGTTTGGGGTTTTTTTTAATTTTTTTTTATTTGTTATGTTTTTGGTTTTGGATGGCTGTGCTGGTTTTGAAAACCATCACAATGGCCCAGACCCATCGACTGTAAAACTGTCAGTGGGGAAGGAGGCACAAGCTAATCCCCCTGTAGTCCTTATTTATCCTCATGGATAGCACTGCTCGTTATTTATCCCCACGGATAGCGCTGCTCATAGGAACGAGGTCAGTGCAGGGAAGAGGCTGGGGGCACTGGGAGGTCACTGGAGCTCCATTCTCTGTGGTTCAGGCTTGTGTTGCAGTAATAAAAATTCTTCCAGTTGTGCAGAAATGCTGCAACCCCTCACAGCTGGTTACAGAGAGGGCCTGATCCCATCCACACATAAATAAAGGGGGAGGTTTTTTCAGAGCTAAGAGAAAAGCTGTAACAGAGGCAGTTCTTACAGAATTCACTAAAGATTGAAACCTCCATCCCAGGGTAAAACCCAGGATTTCAGTGTCTCAAGTAGTCCAAAACTGCATAACCCAGTTTAACTGAATCATTTCTATTTGAAACTGGAATGGTTGATGGCAGTTTTTCAATTAAATCTTTCTAATTGGTTAAGCATCCTAGTTAAGCATCATGGCAATGAGATATCTCCAATTTTCTCTGGGATATAATCGAATGCAGGGCAAACCACACCAGTGACCATTCCCTCTGGAGGGCTGTGTCCCCTCCCGTGCCCCGGAGCAGGAGGCAGCTGGAGGATGAGCACCCAGCTGCCTTTTCCTGGCTGTTGCAGGCGGCTGGACTCCAACTCCCTGTTCTGTGGCTGTGAGCTGCTGTGGCTGGCAGAGCTGCTGAAGAAATACGCGGAGCAGGGCAGCATCCAGACCGCGGCCACCTGCGAGGCTCCGCGCCACCTGCACGGCCGCTCCATCGTCACCCTGACCGCGCAAGAGTTCAACTGCGGTGAGCCAGGTCAAACACCTCCATCAGCCACCCTCAGCCCCTGCAGCCGGGCTCTGCTCTGGGAATTGCTTCTTCCAGCCCTTTTCCTCCCTCTTCCCTCTGCTGCCATCCCGATTTCTCCCTCCTTCACTGCTGAAATGGGAAAATCCCAGAGGGGCTGCAGGAGGATGCTGACATTCCCAGAGGTGTTTGAGGCAGCTCTGGTTTGGGTGTTGTCTTGGCTTTTTGCATAGAGTAGGGCTGGTAGAGGATCTGCTGCAACAGTGGCTAAAGCAGGAACCAAAGGAAATACCCTTTAGTCTGAACAGAAGGGGAGCACTGGGAGAGCTGCAGAGGCTGGAAACATGACTGGAAACCTGAGGGAGAGCACAGTAGATATGGAACTGAATGCTGTGTTTGACTGTGGTGTAACTGATGTCTTTTGTTAGGCTGTTATTCTTTAAATTTAGAATTTTAAATTAGATTTTGTTCTGAAAAATTCCAAAATTAGTTATTTCATATAGAAGAATACAAATCTCTGATTTTTAAGTGGAGGTAAGACAAAACTCTGATTTTTGAGTGGAGGTTGGCACAAACATTGGCTGCAGTTCCATGGTGCTTAGCTGCTGGTAAAGTCAGTTTGAGAAATTTTCACCCACGTGGGCTGGCTGTTATCATCCCTCCTGGATATGCCAGTCCAGCTGTGCATGGCCCTGCTGCGAGCCAAATGTGAGCTCAGCTGGATTTTGAAGAGCTCTCCATTCAATTCAGCTTTTCTCTTATGATTTAATTATTTTATTTTAAGTTTTGACCATTTCACAGTTTAATTTAGGGCACAGCCATGCAAAGAATTGAGTTGGCACAAAAGGATCCATGACCTCAAGGAGAGTGGGATAGGAAGGGTCTAGGGAAAGCAGCTGGGGACACATGGGGTGGCTGTGCCACACAACAAGCTGTCCCCAACACACTCCCAGTGCCACAGTACAGCTGTTAGTGCAAATTTGTTCTGGTTTAGGCATGGAAACACAGTGGGGTGTCTGTCAAATTAGCCAGAGCACCTGGTGGGAAGATTTTGCTGGCATTTGGCTTTCGCTCTGGTGGTGTGCCAGCTGGGAAGACAAATGATACAGAGTTCAACACAGAGCTCTACCCATGCAGGTGGCTGATATTTGAGTCAGTCTGAAAGCTGCTGGTACCATTAACCCATGGCTTTGAGCAGCTGTGAGCCACAGGGGCAAATCTGCCCTGGTACTGTGGGGCTGTGCTGGGTTTGGGCTGCGCTGGGTTTGCCTTCGGGGATTTATTCTGAGCCATTAGCTTGTGGTCTGAGGAGTGAGACACTGACCTTCCACTGGAGGAGGTGACAGCTTCTCAGTTTTAGGTTTTACTGCATTACTGATGAACATGCAGATTGTGAAATGGGTAAGCCTTTTGCTGAACCAAGATCAAGTACTCCAGGGCTTGTCCATAAATTCCTCCCTATTTTAGCACATCCTTTTAATGTTTAACTTGCTTGGTGCTTGACTACATCTCAAAGTGAAGCACACAGTGAAAAGCTTGGCTGGATAGGGATAGGATGATGAATTAGGGCCATAATGAGTGAAATCCTGTTGGGAAGGAAGTGTTGTGGTTTGCAGGGAGCTGGCTCTGCGCTCAGGTGGAGCAGGGAGCTGCAGGCTGCCAAGGACAGAGAAACAACCCAAGTGAGGATGCTGTTGACTTCTTTGCTTCTGTGGGGAGAGACAGGGACCAGCTCTGTAATGAACCACTGTACAGTCAGCTCTGTGGGAACTGATCCACTGCCCAACATAGTGGGAATAGGGACAGCAACGACTCCCCAGGGCATTTACAGGTGAACGATGCTATTCCTTCATGATATTTGCAGGTGTTAGTGAGTTTTGGGGTGGCTCTGAGCAGATGCTGCTGTGCCTGGTGCCTGTTTCTTGGGGCATTGCAGGATGGGTGTTGTGTGCCCCACCACACCCCAGCTGGGCTGTGGGTGGTTTTGTGCTGCTTTGGACTGGGTTGTGTTCAAATGGTGTTTTGCAGAGAGACCTCGAATAACCTCAGAACCCCACGACGTTGATGTGCTCTTGGGAAACACAGTTTATTTCACCTGCAGGGCAGAAGGCAACCCAAAGCCTGCCATTATTTGGCTGCACAACAAGTAAGTCACATGCAAGGAGCCCTGGGATGGCAAAGGTTTTCAAGCACTGAGCTCTTCAGTGCCTGCCTGTAATTACAGAAGTTTTTTCACACAACATTAAAAAAATAAAAATAAAAAAGAAATGGTTATTTCATGGGTTATATTTACCTTCCTTTTAACAGCATTCTATGGTGACCATGTAATCCAAGTGGTGTTTTCATCTGCATTTGAAATACTTCATCTGTGTTTGTAATGGATTCCAAGAGCTTATAACTTTCCTATAAACATACTCTGCAGGCTGAAAGCAATTGTCTTTTGATCAGGAAAAAAATAAAATGAGTCTTTCATGTTGCTCTCAGCCACCATGCTTGCCATTTGTTAACTGCTGAAATGCTTCTCACTGAAGGCTGATTGTGCTAAGGTATGAGGTTTCTTTCCAAAGGGAAACATTGCTGTGCTCCACTGAAGGACAGAATTTGCAAATTCGTGTATAGGTTATGTGCCAGAGTGTTCTGGGAAATGCTACACAATAAAATATTGTGTGCCTACTGTGGAACTGAAGCTGCTTTGCTGCTTTACGAGCTTCTTGTCTGGTGAAGCCTGAGCAGGGCTTGGTTATTAATAAATGATCAATGTATGCATCTTCAGCAAACCCCCCACCAGGCAGAGTTTCAGCCCAGAGCAAAAGTTTATGGCTGAGTTAAGTCCCTTTGGAAGGAAGGTTTTGTTAGGGAAATGCTGGCAGGCTCCCAAAGACAGCATTGTAAGAAGGGTAATGATAATAAATGTTCAACAAATGAGATATGGCTGGAGTGAGGAGACACCAGGGGAATTAAATAAATGCCCAGCAAGCAGATTAGATTGCATAGTGGCTTCAGCCTTTGTCCTAGGGGGAGAGAGGTCCCTTCTTCCCTTTCTATCATCTGCAGACATCCAAGAGTCCTTCATGCTGGGACAAATGGGATGCAGCACTGGGACCTCCTGCCACAGGCTGGGATCCAGGAGTCGCAGGTCATTGCAGAAAGAAGGAAGATGTTTCACAGATCTTGGGCTGGGTTGGAGTCCAAGCTGTGTTAGGGTCCCATGGTGACTTCTCAGAGCTTTTTGCTCCTCTGAGGCCCTTGAGACTCGAGTTTGAATAGCAAAGGTTGCAAACAAGAACAATATTAATTCATTGTTAAATTTGCATTTAGTGAGTGAGGAGAACAGGCTTTCTGGGCCAGGACACCCTGACAATGGCAGCGATGCTGTGACACGGGAACAGCGTGCTCTCCTGATGAGCTGTAAATGTCCTGTGTAATCAGCAGGGAGAGAAAGAGCAGCTCACCCAGGGAGCAAATCAGAGCTGGAGCTGCAGTTCAGTGCTGTGAATCAGAACTCTTGCTGCAAATTTCATGAAGTCTCAAAATAGCTCCCAGAAACACCAAATTAGTGCCATGCAAAGCCCCCAGATCCCCCAGGGGGAACCACCAGTCTTCCTTCCTTTCAGATTTTGCCTGTTTGTGGCTGTTTTTTCAGCAATGAGATTGACATGAAAGATGACAACCGCCTGAACCTGTTGCAAGATGGTACCTTGATGATCCAGAACACCAAGGAGTCGGACAAAGGCGTCTACCAGTGCATGGCCAAGAACATTGCTGGGGAGGTGAAGACACAGGAAGTTGTGCTGCGCTATTTTGGCACCCCATGTAATTGAGCTTTGTGCACCCCTTTATGACCTGGCTGGGGATGGGGATGGGAGTGGAGATAAATCAGTCTGTCCAAGCTTTGTATGTGCCAAGATGTTCTTGGTGTGCT
Source organism: Parus major (assembly GCF_001522545.3). Taxonomy (NCBI): domain Eukaryota; kingdom Metazoa; phylum Chordata; class Aves; order Passeriformes; family Paridae; genus Parus; species Parus major. The sequence goes on from NC_031788.1 coordinate 8,497,195, forward strand.
GAGGGAGAGTGGTGACAGCCAAGCGAGGCCTGAGCTTAAGGGGTTCCCTCTGGAGTGAGAAAAGGGATTGAAGGTAATTTGGGAGCTTGAAGTCTGGGATGAATTCTGCAGCACAAGGGTGAAGGGGACACAGGCATGGGGATGCCCCAGCACTGAGTGAGTGGGTGTGAGGAGGTGGAAGGAAGATGTTGGGGCATTGCTCACAGCGAGGATTTGGATGTGAGGGAAGAACCAGGGTGGGTTGCAGAGGAGTCCAAGCAATTTGTGTCCATCAGTGAGCAGGCAGCAGAGCTGGTTCCTAAGGCTCTCCTTTCCTTCCAGCCAAGCCCTCTTTTGTGATCCAGCCACAGAACACTGAAGTACTGATTGGGGAAAGTGTCACCCTGGAGTGTGGGGTCTCTGGGCATCCCCCTCCTCGCATCAGCTGGACCCTTGGCACGGGCTCCCCTTTGCCACAGGATTCCCGTTTCACCATCACCAGCTCTGGAGGGCTCTTCATTCAGAACGTCACCTTCTCGGACCAGGGGCAGTACAACTGCAATGCCAGCAACTCCGAGGGATCCATCCAGGCCACAGCAAGGATCATAGTGCAAGGTGAGGGCTCCCAGGTCCTGTGAAGATCCTGTGACATTTCTTTCTGGGACACAGTGTTCAGCCAGCAGGGTGTATTTGAGTTTTATGACTGGTTCTGCTCCCATGAACTCCCTGAGTTTGCTGCCTGTTTCCTGCTGCTCAGTCACTGCTTTCCCTTCCAGATTCTCCCAGGTTTCTCGTCATTCCCACGGATCAGACAGTAACTGAGGGACAAAGCGTGGATTTCCCCTGCTCTGCTGAGGGTCACCCTCCACCAGTGATTACCTGGACAAGGGCAGGTACTGCCCCACTTGACTCATGGTTTCTCTCTCCCTGCCATCATCCACGGGGTGTGGGTGGGAACAGCTGAGCTGCTGGTCCAGGGTGGTGGCTTGCAGTGGTGGCAGAGGACAAACTGTGACCAGCACAGACCCAGTCCCATGAGGAGCTGTGCTGTAGATCACCAAGGATGGTGTTAAGCACTGAGGAAGGAGCATCTTGGGTCTCTTCTACAAGGAAGAAGTGTGATGGTTTTCATCAGTGTCAAACCCATGGAAAACCTCACACTTCTTCCTGCAGTGGCTTCCCACCTGCTCTGAAAGGCAAGGTCTGGACACTCCAGGTCAGTGGATATCAATCACAGAATTGTTTGAGTGAGAAGAGAGCTCTAAGATCATCAGTTCCAACCTTTAACCCAACACTGCCATGTTCACCACTAAACTGTGTCCCTAAATGTCAAATCTGCATTTTTTTTTTTAACACTTCTGGGGATGATAATTCCACCACTTCCTTTTGCAGTGCCACCACCATGTGCCAGCTCTGTGTCATTGTCCTTGATTTGCTGCCCTTGGGGAGCACATTGCAGAAGGGCACCATTCACTGGCACTCCTCAGAGTTTTAACTTAGGAAAAAGGATTTGGGGACAACAGGTGGTGGTGAACTTTTAAAGTCTCAAATAATTGTTAATGCTGGCTCCACTGAACTGATCTCATCCAACACTTTCTGGGACAGAAGCCAGTAATGCTTGGCCCAGAGGTCCTCCAACTTTTCCTTATGCTTCACAAGCCATAATTAATGGTTTAGGGCTGTGGAGAGTTTGTGGGTATTGTGTTCCAGCTTCCACAGCAATGGCCCTGACGTGGAGTTAAGAAGGACCAGCTGAAATTCTGCTCTGCCAGCATGTTCTCCATCTCCTTTAACCTGTTTTCCTCCACTTCTCAGAAAATATATCTTAGGCACGTGGAAAGGAGCACAGTGACAAGAAGCAAGGTTCATAACTGCTTTGTAACCAGGTTTGCACTCAGCACTCCATAAATAAAAAAGTCAACCAAGCTTTACAGTCCTTTCACGTGCTAAAAGCAAGACAAGAGGAGGGGAAGTGGTGAAGCATTGCTCATCTCAAAGCCTTTTGAGAGTGTGGGGGGTTTTAGTGTTTGGGATGAATAAGCAGAGAATGAATAAATGGATGAAAATTGAGTACATATATAAAAAAAGTTGATAACCTGACAAATTTTGATAATTTTATCTGGGTCTGTTAAAGCAGTTTAGTTTTCAGCTTTTCTCCTGAAACAGGGAAAATATTGAAACAACTGTTTCCAAACCAAAAAATCAGACCAACAAATTTAGCAAGGCAATACCAAATGTTCTCATTTATTTGATGAAGCAGAGATTTTGGATAATTGGTGATTTGCTATCCATCAGGGGTCAAAAAATCTGCAGGTTGCACTAAGAAAATACTTAGAAGGAAGGAAAAAATCTTCTAGCTCTTCCCAGCTGACCAGACAAGACAACTCAGTGTGTAAAGGTGATATTTCAGGGCAATTGATGCTGGGAAGGGAATGAAATGTGTGACTATCACACAGACTCCTCCAGTGATGGTGATGCCTTCAAAATCTAGGAACAGCACAAAACACCTCTGAGACAATATTAATATAGGAAGTAATACAAAAGCAGGTCTTTAACCAGAGGCATCCTTGCAAACATGGCAAATTACACACTGAAAATGTGCTGGAAATGCACACGTGGCAAAGCTCATGTGACATGGGGCAAGTACAGATTTATAAGTTCAGCAAATTAGCATCATTGACTAGAATCCCCAGTTAGAAACACAGGTAATGGAGTAATTCCCCCTCTTGTTTCAACCCCTTCTGAAGCCTCCCTCCTTGCTGGTTGTTTTTGTCTAATACATGAGGACGTGTCTTGGGAAGGGGTCTTGTCCTCGATTCCCATAAGAAGCAAGATCAGAACTGGCCCTCAGGAATTTGTCCAGTAGGAAAAGTGCTGGAGTTAGGAAACTCTATAACGACCCACTAACATCCTCCAGAACCACGAGTAGATGTGAAGAACACATAAAAACAAAGCTCCCTTTGGTGTCGATGGCATGAGGACTGTCAGAGGGAATTAACAAGAATTAACGGGAATTAACGGGAATTAACGAGCTGCTCCTCCGCCCAGGTGGGCCCTTGCCGAGCGACCGGCGGCACAGCGTCCTGTCCACGGGCACGCTGCGGGTGGGCCGGGTGGCCCTGCACGACCGCGGGCAGTACGAGTGCCACGCCATCAGCGCCATCGGCGTCGCCACCCGCGCCGCGCAGCTCTCGGTCACCCCGCGAGGTGAGCTGGGCACGGGGGGCTGGCAGAGGTGTGGTGGCACTTTGGTTTTATGGTAAATGACCATCTCACCCCTCTCCTATGGGATGGGATTTTGCTCTTCGCCGGGAGCGGATGTCTGGCCATGAGGGCTCCATCAGCTGGTGGGAAGTGTGAGAGAGGTTTACTGAGAGCCAAGGTTTGCAAATTGGAATAGGCTGCTGCAGTCTGGGAGCTGTCATTGAGAAAATTCCTTTGGTAAAGGAAAAACTGGATAATTTAAAACAAAAATAAGTGTATTAATTAAATCCTTACAAATATATATATATATAATATATATATAAATATATTTAAAATTTTGTGTTTCCTATAGAATTAATTGTAAAATTCTTTTTCAAGTAAAATATTCTGCAAAACATAATGTTTTCTTCTAGCAAATGTTTAACTCTGGCTCTTTATACTTAATACTCTTACGCATTCCCTACCAGGTTCAATCTAACTTTAGGTTTTCTAAAATCAAGACTCTGTAAAACACAAGACACACAGGGATGTGTCTTGCTTTTTTTTTTTTAATTTTGCTTAATTAAAGCTTAATTTTTTTTCTTAATTTTTTAAAAGCTTTTGCTTTTTTTTTTTTTTTTTCCTTATAAATTGTTCTCTTAAATAAGCAAATTTCCCTTCTTATTCATAAACAGGACAGGGTTTTACTAATGGCAGACTGGAGGGAAGGAAACTCTCTAGAAGCATGAAATTACTGAAGCTTCAAGCACAGAAGTCATAGAATGTTTTAAGACCAGCAAGATCAATATAATTACTTAATCTGGCCTGACTAACACTTTGAGAGAGCCTCATCCAATAATTCCTGAAGCAAGTCATGACCCCTGCTCCAGCTGGAGCATCTTTTCTAGAAAGCCTTTGAATTAAGTATTTTAAATGGTGCAGCACATTCCTGTGTAAATGCCCCAAGTGGAGATGCAGAGGAGCAGAAAATAATGAACATAAATTACATGAATTTGTGAAAAGAGAGCTTGGTAGCAAGACAGAGAGCACAGGGCGAGCTGCTGCCCCTCTGCAGAGCCCTTACAAGAGCAGCAGCTCAGCAGCTCTCTGTTTCCCGTGCTGAAATGGTTTTGGTTTTTTTTACACACAGGTTTCTCTATTTTCCTTGATGCATTTTTCACCCCAGTGATTTTTTTCCCCTGTGTTGCACAGTGATCCCGGTGTTCCTCCGTCCCCCCCAGGACCTGGTGGCAGAGACAGGCCAGGACGTTGCCATTTCCTGCGCTGCCCAGGGAGACCCTCGGCCCACCATAACCTGGGTCAAGGTACGTGGTGATTGCACATCCCTGGGGAGAGGGATGGCTCCTCTGGGGGAGAATTAAACAACTCCCTCCTTCAACTCCCCTCACAGCTTCATTAGTTTTGCAATACGTGTGAATAAAGACCAACATTTCCACTGATTTGGGTTTTTTAAGAGAACATTGCAGTTTCTCAGGCTCAAAGCCTTGCAGTAAATATTCTCCTGTTCTTCCTTCCAAAAGAGTCACTTGAAGCCAGTGACATTCCAGGATAAGTACTTGATTCCTGGGGAAAAAAATAAACAACCTGAAAATTGATTTTTTTTTTTTCTAAGTAGTTTGTCTTTATATCCAGGATTCCTGCTGATGGTGTTGAATGATGCTTGTTGGCTTCAGCTTTGACAGGGCAAAGCCACGAGCCCTCAAAATCACACAGCAGCCTGACTGCTCTTTCCAAGAATTCATTAGATGAAGTTCTTCTGACTTTTCTCCTGCTGTTCTGTAGTACAACACTTGGGAACTCCCTTGTTACCTGCCCTGCCTTTGAGCACAGTCAGGGACAGAAATGTTTGAGCCACACTTACCCCACAATATTGGTGGGAGGTGAAACAGCTTTCCTTCTTTGCAGCTTTCTGTGGGCTCAGCCAGCAGTGGGAGCAGAAGGAAAGGCCCTGAGAGGGCAGCAGAGCAAGATTTAGGTTGTGGCAGGGCAGCAGAAAGATGTTAAGAATCAGGAAAATAAAAAAGTAAATTTAAAGTCACTTCTGCCACCAGCCTGGCTGAGAGGTTGGGTTTGAGTGATGCTGTCAGAGCCAGCAAAAGCTGGGATCTGCAGATCAAGGCCTGCAAAAATCCATCAGTTTCAGGCTGTCCTAAAAGAGGAAACATTTCAACTTATTTCTGTACCATGAAACTTCTGTGAAAGCATCAGGGCCTGGGAGTTATTCCAGCTAGCCTATTTGTGTGGGGTATCTGTGTGGGGACAACCTGTGGGGACAACCTGTGGGTCAGAGGAAGGAGCCGAGCAGGGACCTCCTCACAGCAGGAACAGGTGTCCTCAGACTGCTCTCTGGTTTCTCTGGAAGAGCAATGCTAACATCTGGTGGCCACATTTGTTCATCACATCCATCCCTGGGTTTGCTGAGCAGGCTGGAGGCTGGGCTGGTGGGAAGCTTTCCGTGCTCTGACACAGCTTCTGTCTTTTGCTGGTGCAACAGGAGGGCATCCAGATCACAGAGAGTGGCAAGTTCCACATCAGCCAGGATGGGACCCTCTCCATTCAGGACCTGGGTGTGGCTGACCAGGGCAGATACGAGTGCATAGCAAGGAACCCGTTTGGCTTCACCTCCAGTGCCATGCAGCTCACCATCACCGGTACCGTATCTCCCCTGAGCCCGCTCTGGCTCCCCTGTAAGGAGGTGCTGTGCTCTGTTGACAGCTACACTTTGAGTAGATAATTATGTAAGAAATTATTTCTTCAGCTTCTTTGCAGACAGGTCCCTTGGATTGGAGTCACCTCGTTGTGAAAGCTCCCAGCTGCTGCCCCTTGCTGTTTGCTCAGCTGAGCTGCAGTTGCTCCCTGCAAAGCCAAAGGTCTTGTCTTAAACCTCCTCCTGCAAGCCCAGCTGTCAGTGTCCGTGTAGTTATTGCCTCTGCTGGGAGGGAGAAATTTATTAAAATGTGCCAACGTGCTCACAAATCATCATCTGACCAAAACCTCACATGGCAGGGAAGGGAGAAGCAGAACAACATCATTGCTGCAAATAAGGGGTTAAAATGTCTGCTCAGTCATAGAATCATAGAGTCACAGAATCAGTAAGGCTGGAAAAGACCTCCAAGATCATCAAGTGCAACCTTAGACTGTGTACCCCCCTTGGGAATGGAAGCTAAGTCTGGTTTTCCACCTCCTGCTCTGTGTTAGGGAAGCTGTAATGAACAAGGAGGAGTAGTTCTCCTCTGCTGGTCAAACCAGAGGTCAGGAGTGGAAATTGAACCTCTTACAGGGTAAGAAAAATGGTAAAGGATAAAAAGAAATCAAAGGCAAGCAAAAAAGTTTAAGATATAAGTAAAGAGCTGTTCCAGCCGTAGCCAGAATAGATAGTTGCTCACTTATTAGAAGAATTTACTAACATTTTCCGTACAGGGATTGTAAGCAAGAAGCTGAAAATGGTCAGAAATGCCTTTGTTGTCTGAAATAACCCCTGAGTTAATTTCAGTGGTTTATTCTTGGTTGGTGCTTCATTCACCAGCTGGCTGTAGCATACACCAGTAGCCAGCTGGGAACTGGTTTGTTCAACTGTGACAAAGGCCCTGGCTTAAAAAATGCATCCTGTAGTAATTATAAAGAAGTGATCTCTTTACTTCTGAAGGTATTCCAACAACTCTGGTATTTTTGATTTAAAATGATGTAGCAGATGTGATAACGCTAAGATTGAAATATTATTATCATAAATATCTATTAATTAATGCAAATAATAAGTGTTCCACAAACAGAGAATTAATGTATAAGCAATATGTTTAAATTAATTTCATTAATTTGAGAAGTACCTTTGTTGGAAGCAAACATATTATTTTTGGTTAACTCACTGTGATTTTTACTTTTTTCTTTTGCAGTTTAACCACTAACCAAAACAGATTGTTTTTTTTGCAAAGCTGTACAGGAGAAAACTCTGAATGTGTGTCCACGGACATCTGAAAAAGTCACCTTCCTTTTCAGGCAGTTCACATTCTTCAGAATATCTGTCTTAAAAAATAAAGCAATGCCGTTCATATTGCACCGAGGTTTGCTCTGCACTGAGGTCGCTCTGGTGCACAGATTTTCCTGAGCTGAGAGGGCTGATTAATATCGAAGCAAACTGAGGCTGTTTTGTTGTTTCTCTGTGCTTTGGGCAGCCACGGACGTGGGTCGGAGCGGGGACACGTTTGTGGCCACGTCGCTGCGCGAGGCCATCAGCAGCGTGGACCACGCCATCAACTCCACACGCACCGAGCTCTTCAGCAAGTAAGTGTGGGAAGTGCCTCGAGCTGGGGCCTGAGGAAGAAAAGTGATAAAAAACCCACAAGAAATGAAGCTTGCTCATTTTATCACTGGCAACCTGCAAAGGAAAGCTAGGGGATTGTTTCCACTGCTGGAGGTTGAAGCTGCACCATGTAGGATGTGATAGAGCTTCCCAACAGGTTTGGGATTCTGGAAAAATGAGATGCACGAGCATCATCTCTTATGTCACTTCTAGCTGTGCTTTGTCTGCTGGAGTTGGTTCTGGAGATAGTGAATAAAAAGGAAAATAATCAGAGGAGTCATTTTATGAATGCAACTGACTTTGTGGAGGGTGAGCAGAAATAATAATATAAAAATTCCAACCATTTCCTCAATAAAAAATAAATTCTCGAGTGAATATGATTCCCTCCTTTTCTACCCCAATATATGTTTTTATTGGAAGGATGGATAGCCTGTATTAAGCCAGAAATCCTCTGTGTTTCAGCTGTTGAAAAGTGAAAAAATAAATTAATATCACAGGAAAAAAAAAAAAGAGAAACTGAGGGAATTAAATATGTGCATTTTCCTGGGGAAAAATATCCTTTCTTTAATCATCTGCAATGTGCAGGCAAGCCACGTTGCTCTCACACACTCATTTGGGGACCAAGCAATAGACCAGCTTAGAACCTGACTCTTGCTGCTTGTAGGCTCTCACTGCCCTGAGCAGAGCTGATTAATTCTAATGATCCTGCATCACTTTTAATTCCTGGAAATAGGCGCCCCAAGACTCCCAATGACCTCCTGGCTCTGTTCCGCTACCCAAGGGACCCCTACACCATCGAGACAGCCAGGGCAGGGGAGATCTTTGAAAGGACCCTGCAGCTGATTCAGGAACACGTGCAGCAAGGGCTGATTGTGGACATGAATGTCACAGGTAGGAGAGATTTAATTTCCCTTAACTTTGTGTAGATGTGGAGATATCCAGGAAGTTTAAAATGTACAGTGGTATATCAAAAATCCAGATAAATGTTGGGTATATCAAGAAATGTTTTGTCTGGCTGGCAATTCTTTCTATATCTCACAGTTTTTTTTAACAGCTGAAGGGCTGGTCTTGTATTCACTGAACCAATTTGATACCCAGGAAAATGTTTTAATTCCCTGTTTTGGTAAAGGTTTCTTAGATGGCTATAAAAGCCCTATTCCTCAAAAAAATATTAACCATCTAACTGATAAAGGAGCATCCTTGTGGGTCTGAAGTTCAGACCCTCAACAACATGGTCTGAGATGTTTCCTGCCCTCCAAATAGCAACGAGAACAGCGCTGGGAACTCTGAGGTATTTGGGTGCTGTAACAGAGGAAGTGGGATATCCCTTTTTGGTCTCTGCTTCTTTGACCTCTTAGCTACAAACTCAGGTAAGTCCCAGCAACTCAGATTCTTTCTTTTGAGCTAAGATAGCAAACAACAAAGTAATGTAACAGCAAAAATACCTAATGAGGCAATCATGCAGCAGCTGGACCCCAAAACTTCCTACCTGGCACTTCCTTGATATACAGCGAACATTCCCGTACACTGTGTGCTTCTGCCTATACGTGTGATTCATCATGGAGCAGGCATGTGTGTTTGGGGCCTGTAAATATTTTTTCCTGGCTGGATGTATTCCAGAATGTGAGAAGTCTCTCTCCAGGCAGCAGGTCTGGTCTGGGCTGGTTGGACTGCCAGCCTCTCCTCCTCATTGCCCTGTCAGCATCCACACAATGCAGCATCATTCAGCTCTTTCACACGGCCCAGCAGCGCCCTGGCAGTCACCCACAGCTTCCTGCTGCTCGTCACGTAGAGCTTGGGTGGGTGATGGAGCTCGTGGTGGCAGCAATAACCCAGGGAGCCATAAAATAAACCTAGAATAGAGACCAAGACCACCCCCATAGCTTCCTCTGCCAGTCACAACATTTCTGCTTTCCAGCTCTGCGCAGTTAAACTCTTTTCGCTTTCTTTTTTGCTTTGTGGGCCTGATGTGATCCCATGCTTCCTTTGCTTCCCATAAATTCCACAGCAACATCACGCTCAAAGAGCCGGCTGTCCCATGCCCATCCTGAAAGGGGTTTTCACACAGAGCCATTCCATGGGACAGTGGGAATCAGGAGGCTGCAGCTGATGCCTGACCTGGTGCTCTGCCCTTCCCTCTGCAGGCTATCGCTACAATGACCTGGTGTCCCCTCACTACCTGACCATGATTGCCAACCTGTCGGGCTGCTCCGCCCACCGCCGCACGCCCAACTGCTCCGACATCTGCTTCCACAAGAAGTACAGGACCCACGACGGCTCTTGTAACAACCTCCAGCACCCCATGTGGGGTGCATCCCTCACAGCCTTCCAGAGGCTCCTCAAACCAGCCTACCAGAATGGATTTAACCTCCCCCGAGGGTTTTCCTTGGCAGAAGATGCCAGGGACCTGCCCCTTCCTCTGCCTCGCCTTGTCTCCACTGCCATGATCGGGACAGAGACCATCACCCCTGATGACCAGTTCACACACATGCTCATGCAGTGGGGCCAGTTCCTGGACCACGACATGGACCAGACGGTGGCAGCCATCAGCATGTCCCGTTTCTCAGACGGAGCCCCTTGCAGCGAGGTGTGCAGCAATGACCCTCCCTGCTTCTCCATCACCGTCCCTGCCAACGACCCCCGCGTGCGGAACGGGCGCTGCATGTTCTTTGTGCGCTCCAGCCCCGTGTGTGGCAGCGGGATGACCTCCCTGCTGATGAACTCTGTCTATGCCAGGGAGCAGATCAACCACCTGACATCCTACATCGACGCCTCCAACGTTTACGGTAGCACGGAGCAGGAATCGCGGGAGCTGCGGGATCTGGGCGGACAGAAAGGGCTGCTGAAGCGAGGGCCAGTTGTCCCCAGCTCGGGGAAGCACCTCCTTCCCTTTGCCGTGGGGCCACCCACGGAGTGCATGAGGGATGAGAATGAGAGCCCCGTGCCGTGCTTCCTGGCAGGAGACCACCGTGCCAACGAGCAGCTGGGGCTCACGGCCATGCACACGCTGTGGTTCAGGGAGCACAACCGCGTTGCCGCTGAGCTGGCTGCCCTCAACCCGCACTGGGACGGGGACCTCCTGTACCACGAGGCGCGGAAGATTGTGGGTGCCCAGATGCAGCACATCACCTATGCCCAGTGGCTGCCCAAGGTCCTCGGGGAGGCTGGGATGAAGATGCTGGGTGAGTACAAAGGCTACGACCCCAATGTCAACGCGGGGATTCTCAACGCCTTTGCCACGGCCGCTTTCCGCTTCGGGCACACCTTGATCAATCCCATCCTGTACCGGCTGAACGAGACCTTCCAGCCCATCCGACAAGGCCACATCCCCCTGCACAAGGCCTTCTTCTCCCCTTTCAGGATCATGCAGGAGGGGGGGATTGACCCCCTCCTCCGTGGGCTGTTTGGGGTTCCTGGGAAAATGCGGGTGCCCTCTGAACTCCTCAACATGGAGCTGACGGAGAAACTCTTCTCCATGGCACACTCTGTGTCGCTGGACTTGGCTGCTATCAACATCCAGAGAGGGCGAGACCACGGCATCCCACCCTACAATGACTTCAGGGTCTTCTGCAACCTCTCCTCTGCGCAGGAGTTTGAGGACCTCCGAAATGAGATAAAGAACTTGGAGATCAGAGAAAAGCTCAGGAGGTACTGTAGCCTGGATGTGGAAGTATCAAAATTACTGGAGACCAGTCAGTGAAAAGTTCCTGCTTCTACCCATGGAACAACCTTCCCAGATATTGCCCCCCAGAGATGTTAAGATAGGGTAATAACCGAGGTTTAACAATGGGGTAAGACAAATGAGGTTTCTCCAAGTGATCAGTCTGGTTCTGGGTGGAATGTTGTCAGGCACTGCTGTGGTGTACTTTGGGAGCAGATTGAGCCTTGGAGCTATTTTCCAGTCAGACTAAACTGCATCCTATCTGCCCTGGCTGCCTCATCCCAGGCAGGTCTTTATCCTATTGTCTTTTAGATAAAACCATTAAAAATATTGTCCAGCAGAGTTCCTGACACACACATTTCTATGTTGGTATCAGATTTATATTATCACCACTCTTTGAAAGCCTCTTAACTTTTTTTTTTTTTTAATATCCTGCAGTTTATATGGAACTACCAAAAATATTGACCTGTTTCCAGCACTTATGGTGGAGGATCTTGTCCCTGGGACCAGAGTGGGACCAACACTGATGTGCTTGTTAACAACTCAGTTCAGAAGGCTGAGGGATGGAGACAGGTATTGCCACTGGAATAATCCCAAATCCTTTGGTATTCTCTTTGGGAGGTTTTTCACTCTACAGGAAGAAGCAGAATCTGTAATGTTTTATTATTTATTTTCTTTCAATATGAGGAACAGCATTCTCCTTCCAGTGTATTTGCAAAAACACTTGTCACAGTTACAGTCAAGGTGTTATTTCTTGATTTAATGATTCTCATTTCACTGCAGAACACTGGGAATCATTGAGGATGTTCCCAATATCTTGTGAAAATCTTAGAAAATGTCCACAGGAGCTTCTTTCTAATCCTTGTTTGCTGCTTGTGTGAATGAGATGTCTTTGCCTGGTGATGCACTTAGGGCAGGAGCACAGGGGTTTGTGGGCTCAGGAAATGCCGTCTGTGTTTGCAGCCACCTGACACCAGAGCAGACGCTCATTTTACAGGGGTGTGGGTGATGCCACACAGATGTCAGGGAGCTCTTTTTCCTCTCCCAACCTCACTTACTCACTCACTCACTCACTCACTCACTCACTCACTCACTCACTCACTCCCTCCCTCCTCTCCCAGTCCTGAGTCATACTGTGATTACACCCCACTGCAGATTCTGGTATGAGAACCCCGGAGTCTTCACGCCGGCACAGCTGACTCAGATCAGACAGGCGTCCCTGGCTCGTGTCATCTGTGACAACAGTGACCACATCCAGCAGCTGCAGAGAGATGTGTTCCAGGTGGCATCATACCTGCAGGGCATGGTCAGCTGTGAGGAGATTCCTGCCGTGGACCTCCGCCTGTGGCAGGACTGTTGTGAGGGTAAGGAGAGGGCTGCTCTGGCACTCACTGATGTGAGCATCACTCTGGCTGGCATTTGTCACATGCCACAGAAGATTTTATGAAATTGTAGTTGACTTCTGTCTGTACCATGAGACCCCTGTGTCAGTAAATGGGTGCAAAGAGAACTGAATATAGAATAGGAACAGAA